>NW_019170472.1:90565-143967 GCF_001890805.1 Aspergillus glaucus CBS 516.65 | reverse complement strand
ATAGCAGTAATTGGGCAAGATAGCAGACATTTGATATTTGAAGAGGTAAGCCACGCTGATACATATCTAGAATCCATCTAGATAGAGTCTCTTCTTCAAGTTCTGATAATTTCTGACAATTGGCAGTCATTTCATGTTGAGAGGCCATTCCGTTCAGGCGATACATTAGAGTCCTTGACTCCTTGGAATGACATCAAATGCCTTTGCACATGCAGTTTTTGATTGAAATTGGCCTTTATTAAAGGCCTCAATAGCTAGTTTTATTCGCTCTTCCTTGTCCATGATAAATATGATGATAAAAAGGAGGATTAAAGAGTAGTATGTGGTGTGTTCAGGGGAAGCCACTGCTGACTGCGCAACTCGGTGATAGATTATGTTACTTCAACCTGCCTTATATAATCTTGGATGCTAGAATCTCATTTATTAGCCACTTATCCTCTTCTCCTATTATCACTAAATTAGACTACATACCAGCGTGCAAAACAGGAGGATCTAAAGATTATTAAACCATGGTTTATGACTGTACGCGAAGCTATTCAGGAACATGGTATACACGAAGATTGTCACGGGCTCGGAATAGTAGATATTAATGACTGAATTCTTATCTAAATTATTGTAGCCATCAACGAGAATATTGAATCTGGGAAAGAAGAAAAGGAAATCTATCTGGGCGATGAACAGTCTTTATAAGAATTTGTGTGTGCTGTGGCTTAAGCTCTTGTTTGCCCATATTGCTTGTATGGCATTGTTTGACATGTTAGTGCTGTTTGTCTGGCATTGAACTGTCACAAAGATGATATTTGGAACTTTGATGAAACTGGCTTTGCAATGGGGCTCTGTACAATATCTAAGGTTATTACTGCAGTAAAGCGCAGTGAAAGACAAAGAGTTATCCAAGGGAATCGCGAATGGGTCGCAATCATTGAATGTGTGAGTTCTAAGGGGATTGCCAGTGGTTTATCTTAAAGGGGAAAGAACATCAAGCTCCTTGGTATCAAGAGCCTAATCTTCCTCAAGATTAGAAGCTTACCAATAGCATCAATGGCTGGACAACAGATCAGATAGGCCTTAAGTGGCTGAAGCAAGTGTTTGATCCTTTTTCTAAACCACATTCAACTGGTATGAAGCAGTTGCTTATTCTTGATGGCCGTTCAAGTCACCAAACTGCAGAATTTGATCATTTCTGTAAAGAGAATGCAATCATCTGTCTTTGTATGCCTCCACATACATCTCATCTCCTTCAGCCACTCGATGTTGGTGTTTTTGGGACTGTTGGACATACTATAAGAAGTTGTCCTAGTAAAAGCTATATATTTAATTACTACATAGCTAATTTTAATTGGCGTTGGTGGTTGAAAAGCTCCAATATTCAGTGATTGCGGTGAAAATGGACCGCTCGCCTGTGGATTACATTAGTACAGATAGATTATGTAAGGCAGTTATCGATTGTCTAAAGCGTCTCAATAAAAAAAAAATCTGCTGACATTATTTTTAAGTCTAATATTTAACTGCTAATGCACTGCTCTTCCTATTCTTAATATTAAATATGCCCTTTTTTTAACTGATTAGTATTGGAAAAAGTTAGAATGTCTTAAACTTGAGCTTAACCTCAATTAACTAATCTTTAAAAGCCAGTTTCTTTCTATAAGTAGAGGAGAATCAGGAACTTGTTTTAACTTTATATAATATTCTCTTTTAGACATTGCTGGCTTTGCTGCAGTACAATACATAATCTATTTTCTTTATAAATTTACTAAGCGAGTCTTTTTTTGACTAACGTAATCTATCACCGAGCTGCCCGGCGGCGGCAAGCAACAACCATTAATGAGTTATGGGTTAACTGGTATAGACCATCCAGAAGTATGGCATATTCGAGCAGTATATCTATAATATGGATGAAACTGGCTTCTAAATGGATGTGGCATCAACTGTAAAGGTTATTTGTAGATCAGAAACTATAGATAGATGTTAAATCTATTCAGCCTGGAAATTGTGAGTGGATTACTGAAAGTAGGTATCTATAACTAATAATAGTGTTTTGAGAAAGTCATATCAATTCATTAGTGAATTAAAATGAAGGAAAAGAGAATAGAAGAATATCAGTTATTATATAATGGCTCAGTTGTCAAAGAGGTAAAAACCATATATTTAATAGATAGCTATACATAATAATAACTGAACGGGAGGAGAAAGAAAGAAGGATGATAAAAGATCCTATTATCTAGTAGTTATTGCTCTGTTGGGCACTAAGCCCATTGAGTAAGTGGTAAGCTTATTCTTACCTGCACATCTCTCCACTGCTGTGTCTGACCATGAAAGGTAGAATTAGATTTATAGATTAGCTTTAAATATTTCTTGGAACAGACATTAGTATCCTGACATATATTAATTGCTGGTTATATAAATCATCAATAATGAATCATCTGTGCTATAATAATATTGTAAAGATCCTGGCCAACAGGACCTTCTAGATATAGAATATAATATAATACCATCTATCTTTAATGCTGTATTAAAGCAGTTTCTAATCTAAAGAAGATAAGAGTGATACATCTTACTTTTAATACTTAATGACTTGCATATAAGCAAAGTACTTTTTAAAACTCCATTCCCTAAATCTTGCAGTAGCATGTTATCTAAAGAAATATTAGTGTGGACTAACGTATTCCACGGGCGAGCGGCGCGCACGGGCGAGCGGCGCGCACGGGCGAGCGGCGCGTTTTCCCCACGACCACCAAATATTCGATTAACTACCTCCTTCAACACATTATATCTTCACCATTTCAATCCATAATGCCTAAATCTCAAGAATCTAACATTCAAATGGCTATATCTGCCTATAACTCGAAAAAAATCAAATCAAAAAAGGAAGCTGCCAAGGTGTTTGGGGTATCTGAAACTACTCTTCGCGAGCGCCTCAAGGGACGAAAACCACGCACAGAAACACGTGCAAATAATCACATATTATCATCTATTCAAGAAGAAGTCCTTGTTAAGCAAATACTGAATGCAGACAAACGTGGTTTTGCAATTCGTCTGGAGTTCCTACGTCAAATGGCCCAGATACTGCTTCAAAAACAGACCCCTACCTCTACTCCAAACATAGGAGTCAACTGGGCATTTGCTTTTATTAGACGCCATCCACAACTGCGAACACAGTTTAATCGGCGAATACCATACCAGCGGGCAAAGCAGGAGGATCCAAAGATTATCAAACAATGGTTTAATATGATATTAGAGACGATTCAAGAGCATGGTATCCATGAAGATGATATCTGGAATTTTGATGAGACTGGCTTTGCAATGGGTCTCTGTACAACCTCTAAAGTTATTACTGCAGTTGAGTGCAGTGAGTGACCATGTACAGTCATTCAAGGGAACCATGAATGGGTCACAATCATTGAATGTATAGGGTCAAATGGATGTTCAATTCCTCCAGTTGTGATCCTTAAAGGGAAGGAGCATCAAGCCTCTTGGTATCAAGAATCAGCCCTCTCTCAAGATTGGAGGCTAGCCACAAGTCAGAATGGCTGGACTACTGATATAATAGGCTTACGCTGGCTTAAAGAGGTGTTTGAGCCATATTCCAAACATTATTCAGTTGGTTCAAAGCGGCTACTTGTACTTGATGGTCATAGTAGCCATTTAAGTGCAGAGTTTGATGGATTCTGCAAAGAGCATGCAATCATTTGTCTCTGTATGCCACCTCATTCATCTCATCTTCTTCAACCACTAGATGTTGGTGTTTTTGGGCCACTAAAACGTGCATATGGGAAGCTAGTTGAGGGAATGATGATTGCTGGCAACAACCATATTGATAAGGATGATTTCCTATCTCTCTATCCATCTGCACGCGAGAAGGTCTTTACCAAAGAGAATATCTATGGTGGCTTTGCTGGAGCAGGGATCAAACCATTAGATAAAGAAAGGGTTCTTTCAAAAATTACCTTTCAACTGCGTACGCCAACACCACCACTTCTGACTGAAGGGTCAATATCATCTGCATTTCAGACCCCTCAAAATACTCGCCAACTTGATCATAAGATCCACGATCTACAGAGAAGTCTTAATAAGAAAAGACAGCTGTTGAGCAGCCCTGTATCTCACCTTCAACATCTTGAGAAATCTGCACAGATGGCAATGAATATGAATCTACTTCTTCACCAAGAAATCAAGGTTCTACGGGCAGAGAATGAGCGGAAGATGATGAAGAAAGCACGCAGGCGTGGTAACCTAGGTCAAGATACTATGCTATCTATACAGGAAGGTCAGGAGCGTGTTCAGCAGCTTGATAGAGCAGTTGAAGCAGAGGTCGAAGCAGATATTCAACGGCCACGCCAGCGAGCTCCACCACGCTGTAGTGGCTGTGGGACTATTGGACATATTATACGCAGTTGCCCTAGTAAATAGCTACATGTTCAATTACTAGATAGTCTTAATTTAGTGATTTTTTCAAACTTTTAAGCATGTTGATGATTGAATATTTGGTGGTCGTGGGGAAAACGCGCCGCTCGCCCGTGCGCGCCGCTCGCCCGTGGAATACGTTAGTTGTACTCTTGGTATATAACGTAATCCACAGCCGAGCTGACCATTTTCTCCACAACTTCCAACAATCATTCTTCAACACGTCATATTTTCACCATCACCATATAAAATGTCTCTTTCTCAGGAAGCCCAAATGCAAATGGCTATTGAAGCTTATAAAAAGAAAAAAAAATCTGACCAAAATCGCGCGCTGCTGCAGTATTTGGTGTGCCTAAAGCTACCTTGGTCAACCGGCTTAGAGGAATTCAACCATGGTCAGAAACACATGCTAATGGCCATAAATTAACAATTTTTGAAGAAAAAGTCCTAGCTAAGCGTCTACTAGATGCAGATAAATGAGGGGTTTCAATTAGACCTGAGTTTCTGCATGGAATGGCACAAATCTTACTTTCTGAGTGTACATGGGATCCTTCAACTATTGGAGTCAACTGGGGATACAACTTTGTTCAATGCCATCCAGAGCTTCATACTTGCAAGATACAATTGGAGAATTACACACTAGTGTGCAAAACAGGAGGATCCAAAGGTTATAAAACAGTGGTTTGAAGTTGTGCAGGGCACTATCCAGGGGAATCATGAATGGGTCACAATCATTGGATTTGTGAGCACAAAAGGGATTCATATACCTCCAGCAGTTATCTTAAAAGGGAAAGAACACCAGGCTGCATGGTATCAAGAGTCTAATCTTCATCCAGATTGGAAGCTTACCAACAGTGTCAATGGCTGGACAACAGATAAGATAGGCCTTGCATGGTTGGAGTGTCTATTTGACCCATTTTCCAAGCTACATTCAACTGGCGCAAAGCGATTACTTATTCTTGATGGCCATTCAAGTCATCAAACCATTGAATTTGACAATTTCTGCAAAAAGAATGCAATTATCTGCCTTTGCATGCCTCCACATTCACCTCGTCTTCTTCAACCTCTGGATGTTGGTGTTTTTGGACCGCTTAAACATGCATATAGCAAATTAGTTGAGGGCATGATGGTGGCTGGAAACAACCATATTGATAGAGGATTTTCTCCATATATTATACCCTTCTACATGCAAAGCAGTTTTTACTGAAAGGAATATATGTAATGGGTTTGCAGGATCTGGTCTTAAGCCACTCAATAAGGACCAGGTTCTTGAGAAAATCACCTTTCAACTTCATACACCAACACCACCACCTCTTGCTGAAGGATCAATATCATCTGCATTTCAGACACCTCAGAATCCCCGCCAGCTTGATACACAGGATGAAGCCCAGATTGAAGATCCTATATCTCAGCCTCGCAAGCGAGCTCCACAACGCTGTAGTGGCTGTGGGACTGTAGGACATACAATAAGAGATTGTCCTAGTAAATAACTATTCATTTTATTTTTTATATAGCTTTAATATCCTTGTGGTTGCGGAGAAAATGGTCAGCTCGGTTGTATGGTCAGCTCGGCTGTGGATTACGTTACAAGCTAGATACTGTAGTATCCTATATACAAGATCTAGTATTTGTAGATGTTTCGCAGTTGAGATATTGTGGTGTTGAAAACTGCCATTTTATATGAGATACAGAGGCGCGCCTCTCGGTGATAGGTTACGTTATACTAGATCTTAGATTAATAAAAATCTACTATAAATGTAATGAAAAAAGGAAGGTTTGCTAAAGTATTAATTTTAATTCTCATTTCAGTGGCCCGGAAACCGAAGAGTATAGAACTAAGACTAAAAGTATGTTAATTAATAAGTTATGGCATAGAGATAATAAAGCCTATAACCCCAATATTACTGTTAATATAAAGCATGGCTTAAAACAAGAGTGTGGCAGCATTAACAGCAGGCCTGGTGCGGTAATGTATAATATAATATAATGATGTTTACTACAATCTAGACAATACTAGCAGAGATGGAAGGATACAGGGATGGTAATAGTGAATGAGAGGAGATAAGAAGTAATCAGTTAAGATAGAATGAATCGTAACAAGCCAGTCAGATACAGGGGTAGACAGATCGCAGAAAGAGATGTATTTAGAAAACAACCATTATGAGGGTGAATATAAAACATATATAATCTTTTTCCTAGATATTTCTGAATCTCTTATTGAAATTAATCTTAATATTAGGATATCTGAGTATATATTAGCACTACCAATATAAAACTTAAGGAACCCCTCTACTGTAACGGCATGAACCACTAGAGTGTCATTCCCAACCCGCAATTCCCGTTCCCGAACCCTTCCCATCCCGCATAGGGTCGGGAATTGGGACCAATGCCCAATTCCCGCAGTTCCCGTTTACTCCCATAGGGATGGGTCGGGTTGGGAAATGTGGGAAATGGGAGTGGTTCATATTCCCGAATTTCCCATTACATACTATTACAATACTTAATCCAACCATGGTCATATTATGCCCTTTGATGGATGATGGATCTTTTCGGTCATGTCTATAGATTGCGCAGTAATGCGGTCCAAATATATATATATATTATTGCAGCGGAGTTGTAATTTCTTGTACCAACTAATATTGATTTTTCTGTACAGAATCTGCCATTGGAAAAAAATATTAAAAATACTAAAAAACAGAGAGGAATCCACTTTATTATATATATATATTTTCAGAATAAAAAAAGTCGCTAATTATAGATATAATGTGTGGTAAATTTGCATCGAAAATACAAGGCTACAATAAGGCAGTCGGGTTGGGAATAATGGGAACGGGAATTCCCATTCCCATCCCGATTCTAACTGTAGTTAGTTTAGTGCATCCATAAATGGTTAGCGCTGTCAATCTTTGGGAAATGTGGGAAATTCCCGACCCTTCCCGGCGGGAAATGGGAATGGGAATGGGAGAGAAATATTTTTTTCCCAACCCGCATGCGGGTTGGGACTAAGGTGCCCATTTCCCTACCCTACCCGACCCGAATGCAACTCTATGAACCACCTATATAAGTCAGCGCAGTACTAAGCCTGTCGGCTTAGTATCCTAGTCTTTTGCTCCTGACGCAGCGGTTATCTCTCTGGAATGCGCCCTAGATGAGTGGCCGTGACATCTACATCCTTTAAGATAAAAAGCTGTTTAAGAAAGTGCAAGAAAAAAAAGCTAAACTATATCAAAGTGAAATCCAGCGAGAGACTGGAAAAGGGCTGGCTGATATGAATGAAGATGGTGGATAGAGTGATATAGACATGGGATAATAAGAGGACACAGATACAGAGAATTATAAAGGGATTATTCAAAGACCATAATATGGCTGAAAAAGGAAGTAGCAAGAAGCTGACTATGGCCTGTGAGAGAGACTGCACAGGTGGCAGAAAATGCTAACTGGAGCTACCCAGGGTGGTGAGCCAATGAGAGCCTGGAGCACCAGAGGTATTTAAAAAGTGTATATAGTTGTCATGTTATTGATTATTGCATTAAGAAATAAATTGATTTAGTTTAATAAAATTAAATTATTATTTAAATATCTTTAATTTATTATTCTATTCTTCAGATATACTTTTATATAGTAATAGTGAGTAATGAATTAAAGATTTTGCTTCCATGTTAGATAGCTAAATCTATTAATTTCTTTTATAGTTTCTGCTCATCTGGATCTTCTATTTTAGAGGTTGAATTC
Source organism: Aspergillus glaucus CBS 516.65 (assembly GCF_001890805.1). Taxonomy (NCBI): domain Eukaryota; kingdom Fungi; phylum Ascomycota; class Eurotiomycetes; order Eurotiales; family Aspergillaceae; genus Aspergillus; species Aspergillus glaucus. Next base: position 135,831 of record NW_019170472.1, on the reverse strand, counting down.
TGTCTAGAAAATAGTTATTATTATTATTCTTCAGTCAGCTTATTATTGTTAGGTTCTTTAAACATTAATAAAATCAAATTTATAAACTTGCTGAAGTTAATTTTAAAGAGTGTATGCTTAAGAGGCATGGTATAGAGTTTTCATCAGACTATTTCAATAAGGAGTAATCAGAATTATAAGTCTATAAATTAAGGGGGTGAAATAGCATGTTGAGAACTACATATGTAGTAAAGTTAATAGATAGAGGAAATATACAATTAGTATGATCTATGTATAAAGACTGATTGCTGGTATTTAACAATTACTAACTTTAAGCTGTGCATGTCTAATCTTAGATATACCTTGAAATATGTAGGGTCTGAAAATTAGACAATAGTAAGCAGTTTTATACATAATGCTCTTTTTTCTCATTGGTCAGTCTGGCTACCTTGCTGATTAAATAGCCATATGCTATACTCCTTTTTTGGCCTGACAGTCATTTCAATATCTTCAAAAGAGTCAGTGGCTTGTAAAGAATATAGTTATATTATTTTATTAATGGTGTCTACTACTGATAGCAAGGTATAGTTACTAGCATTCATAGCATTTAATTTGAGAGGTTTGGTTTATCTTGGAGATGTAGAGATAATCCTAGACATTTAGAGATTAAACTGAAATTAGTTAAAAAATATTTAATATATCACCAGTCTGAGATCATTCATCAATATATGGAGTATGGTTAGATAGCTCGAATTATTTGCCATAGCCTTACTCCCTGAGAGCACATCGGTGCTTTATTATTCTTAATAGAGCATAAATGTCAAGCCCTAACCTGTATTAATAAGCAGCCATTGCCATATTTGTTTTACGCATTGACATGGATATTGAAAGACTAGCCGGCGCAATACAAAAGAATTCATTTTTTAGCCATTTTTTAACAATAACTTTTAACTCATCAAAAATGTAAGCCCTGTAATCCTTAGCCAACATATTCTTATGTCATCAAGTATGGATTCGTCAGATAAGCGGATGGAAAGATACTACTCGCGACTTCGCCCGCCAACCACTTATCCGTTGTTGGCGGGCTACACCGGAACGTAAATATCACCGCAACGTAAAATTCCCCCCTACATCCTGATTTTTCATTTATAAGACGCGTTTATACATGGAAACAGTATTTTGTATTCAAGTCTCAATACTACCAGATGAAGTTATGGTGATAGTTGGAGATATGACACTGAAAAAAATGGGAGACGCATTTTTGTATGTTTTACGTTGCGGTGATATTTACGTTCCGGTGTAGCCCGCCAACAACGGATAAGTGGTTGGCAGACGAAGTCGTGAGTATACCCTATATGAGGGTAGATCAATCAATGTATGACTTTATAGGTGGTTTTAGTGGTTTAAATGGATAATTTTACTTGATTTATTTTTTAATTAATTAATTATTTCTCCCCTGTCACAACCTAGCTTCTCCTCGTATCGTAACCTAAGGTTCTAGTTAGTTAAGTCTCAGTTGGGGCACTCACCTGAGTGTCCTTCGTCGTCGTCGTTATATCGATAATGACCCTTCAGGTCTAAGTCGTAATGCGCCGCGTGGTATCTCGCCCCAGTAAGGCTCCGTAAAGAATGCGCTGCTTGGTATATCGCCCCAGCCAGGCTCCGTAAACAAGTAATCCAAATAAGGTGACGAAGTAGAGAAACAAGGCCAACTAAGTACGTATACTTAGTTGTTGGTTTAGTGCTGACGAGTCTGAACTAGAAAGGTAACCAATGCTTTATTGACGAAGACAATCGCGAAGAACTCAACTAAGTACAGGAATGAGTGTCCTTATATATCCTCCACGATATCAGTATAACATCCCCGAAGTATACTGGTATACCCTATACAAAGCTAATAGTATAACTCCCGACTTGTATACCTCCTGCAGGTCACGTGAGGTATGTCGTACTTCCTTAATGCTCAGGCCATGATCCCTGCTTAACTCACTGATCATCCCATTGAGCATACCCAATGATTCTGCCTTGACTCCCCGCATCGTCACGTGAGGCTGACAGGATAAGGTCTGTAACATCCCCCACTAATGTATATATAACTGGCACTCTCAACTTTGGTATATAGTATATACTATTCAAAAATATATAAACTACTGTTTTCAGTGGTTTAATGGCAAAAAACTACACTTTTGCGTTGGACTGGCGCGCTGGGGACGGACGGCCCTTGGCGGCGAGTAGACAGGTTGTGCCTGGCCCACTGAGCTGCAACACCCGCTACAACATAGTTAGTAACCAAGGAAAACCTATCAGTTAGAGTTGTGAACTTGTGAGTTGTGTAAATGCTTATCCTTCTTTCTATGGCTGAAATTTGAAATTTAAGCTACAGTTATTGGTTTATAAACATGAGAATCATTCACTGAGACAACTTTTCCTATTCTCATATCCAAAGACAATGGGCATACCACATCTAACACGGCACTTGCTCCCATATTCAAAAGATGTCCTATTGGCAAGGGGGAAACAAAGAGAGGGAGATGACAGCATCCAGTTGGTTGTCATTGACGGGCCCAGCTTGGTCTACCATGTCTTCCAACGACTGTTGTCTAAATCAAACACAAAACTCGGAATTCTAGATGCTCAGCCGACTTGCGATGAAGTCAGTCTCGGGGTAATGGTCTATCTCCTGCAGCTAAAGCTCCTTGATGTGAAAGTGTAATTATGCATGACCCATACACAGAAAGTCGATGGTACTGATCTATACCAGGACCAAGATCTGCTTTGATGGAGCTTTGCCTATAACGAAACGAAAGATAAGACTTTGTCGACTGGAAAAATCAAGGAAGAAACTTGAACAATTTCACTCACAAAACCGGTTGGGATTTGCAAAACCAGACGATTCAGTCGAAGGCAGCACTGTTGATCCTACAAAGGTTCTACAGAGCCGAGCCATACCTGTCAAATACAATGGCCTCCCTGAAAACCCGTTTATGGTGTCTACTGTTTTTGAAGACCTGAGAAGAAGATGGAACAAAGCAAATATCCTGATGGCAGTGCAAGACACATTTTACTTCAACCACCGTGAGCTTGGAGAACAAGAATTTCCCTGGGCAGCCATTACTGTAATGGTCCCGGGGGAGGCAGATTCCGAGTGTGCTCGCATGTCGAGGCTTACAGGTGCCGCTGTACTGACCAATGATTCAGATCTTCTTCTTCATGATCTTGGATCTTACGGTTCGGTACTGTTTTTGGATTCGGTCGAACTTAGTGAATGGGATCCATCTAGACCAACAGATTCCAAGGTCAGAGCCAGAAGAATCTGTCCTGCATCGCTTTCCAGCCGATTGGGAATTAAAAGTGTCCGATACCTTGCATATGAATTGAGTCAGAATCCACAATTTGGTTTATCAGAGCTCATTAGGCGATCGAGAGATAACTGCGACTTTCTCGACCTCGAACCTGACTATCAACACTTTCTTGAGGAGTATGACTACGGGCCAAACAGCCGAGCGATAGTCCAGCACCCCCAGGACCTTGACCCAAGATTATCAGAAATATTCTTGCAGTACGACACTGGAAATGTTCATTTCACTGGGGGCTCTCCGCATATGTATCTTGCTATTTTAAGTGAAGACCATTCCAGGAGATGTGCATGGGAAGAAGGTCGTACGTACAGAGCTCTCGGCTATTCGGTCTTCAACTTGTGCCGTCCGTTCGCGGAAAGATACCAATTCGTGGAGGAATACGTTCGGAGAGGTGGGAGAATAGCTATAGACCGGATAACAATGGGTGATGAAGGTTGGGTGGCAAGCGAGATGCATTCCTTTTATACACGCTTGAGCTTTGCTCAAGTTGCGTTTGGCGCAAAAGTTTCGTCCTCGTGCTTCTGGAGGTTATTCGCGATGTGTGAGCTATTTTGGGATGAAACAAACCATACTGCACCCCTCGAAGTTGATCGATTGTGCAGGTTCCTTAGGTTCGGCTATATGGGGAATTCAGTTGGCTGGGCAGATGTCCATCTTTACGCTCAGATTAATGCCGTGTTGTACTCATTAAGGATCTTGAAACAGCTCCTCGGCCTTGTGACAGTGACTGAAGAGCCTGTGTCGAGGGTGAAGTCTATAATTGCAGCTCTCCCACCATTGCATGTTATGATGAGATCAAGACGCGAAATGATAAGAGAATATCCCGAGGATTTCTCTGTTGAGAAAGCCCTGCAACGCTTCTCTCTTCTTTCCGGCCAACATGTGCAAACCGATGAGGAAATGCGGCCACCATATTCCACATCACAAGATCAGGGAAGCCCTAAGTCTAATTGCGTGAAGCATGTTCATAGGTCGAAGTCAAACTTATATGAGATCCTCTCTCCAGAATAAATAATGTTGAATCCTCCCTTTGCTTGTAGTAGAACAGGACCATGCTGGCCCTGCAGCCCGTAGGTTTTCAAAGGAAAGACAGAGAATTCCTGAATTTATCAACCTTGGCATGGATCCTCCACATCTGGCAGGGAATGAGAATCACATCATGGGGTATGTCCATTGATTTTGACAAATCATTAATTGTAGTTTACATTTGAAGAAGCAGACAGCGTAGATAGTAGGACAAAACAATTCAGCGTGAAGACCTCAGGAACCCTACTACCCCATGACAGTACCCGACTAATCCGGCTAAGCGCTCCCTTTCTTGTTCTTGCAACCGACTCCAGTCAGCAAGAGCTTTTCGCAAGTGACCCAATTCATTATCGGACCCAATAATATCAGCGTGGATCCTCAGAAAAACCGCCATCCATACATTGACCAACTCAAAGTCTTTTTTGATCTGTAGGCGACTTGCCAATGCGAAAATAAAGTCCAACAGTTCTGACTGACCATTCTTTACCTGCGGATTAAGGGATCTGATTTCCAGATCAATTTTTGTAGGAGATAAGCCTTTAATATGTTCAATGAAAGGTTCAAGATTGCCAGATAGACGACCAGCTCGTAGGAGGGTTGTAAAGGGCGATTCTAGGACCTTGGAATCCCGAGAATGCTGGATCCTGGCAACGCGAGAGCGCTCAGCTGCCGTACTCTCAGTCGAGAACTTGGAGTCGGCATCTTCCCCAGCACCCCCACCGGGAAGTGATGGAAGGAAAAATGGTGCCTTTTCTGGCGCCTTTGGCGGATCCTTGGCCTTGTTGCGTTCCTAGACCATTGTTAACATCGGCCGAAGACAAGAAAGGATAGTACTTACCTTAATCACATCCAAGTGAAGTAACGTTTGCCATTTACTTTTAGGAACAACACTCAACGTAACCATCTCTTGGCTGAGTTGTTCAGTGGAAAGTACCGGTCCCTCGATTTCACCCTGTTCATCAGTCTCTGAGAATGCGGCTTCGATAAGACCAGCACCACTTTCTCCAGACGCAGTTGGCACTTGGATATCAGCGATGTAATCCTCATTCACGTTTTTGGTTGACACTGGCATGAACAGGCTCCGGTTTGTCCAGAGATTGATGCCCACGCCATCTGCGTGAGCGGTGGCTAAATATTCACCAGTAGACGACATGGTCAACGCGGTGCATGTGTTAGGGACGCGGAAAGCATCAATGAGGTGTCCTGTTGGCAAATCCCAGACTCGGACAATAGAATCCATTGATGCAGCAATTACCCACCGCCCGTTGTTGGAGAATGTGAAATCATTGACCTGGCCTACACATCCCCAAAATTCACGAACGACTTTTCGCGTCTCAATGTCAACAACGCGAATCGACAGGTCATCGCAACTGAATGCAACTAGTTCGCTTGCACTACTGTATCGTAGACCAGTTATGGCAGCCATTGGATGCCAGTCAAGCTCGTCAACAAGCCGGCCGGACTCAAAGTCCCAAAACTGCCAACGAAGTTACCATCATGTCCACAGCCAGAAGAATGCAAGCGGAATATACTGACCTTTATTTTCCCATCAAGACCACAGCTGATGACAGTCTGATTCAATCCGTCAACCACTATACCAGTGACTGCTTTGATGTGCTTGGTTGCTGTACTTTTCGTGGCAGAAACGCTCGAGATACCCCTTTGAGTTTGGCTTCTAGAAGCAAGAGTAGCAGGGAAACTTTGCCGATGTCTGCCCGATTGCAAATTGAACATCTTGATATCCCCCCCTGAAGACCCAATCAATGCGAAAGTTCCACATTGTGAGATGGCAACGCTCTACCATATTAGTCGCGAGCACTGGTCAGCAAGCTATCTCATCTCGCCTTCATAACCCTGAGTAACATACCTTAACCTCAGACCCGTCACCGGTTTCAAATGTCCAGCGCCCGGCCTTCTTCTTTCCCCAAAACCACGTGCGGGCATATTTGTCACCACGGTGCCCTGTAACTATACTTTCCCATCCAGTTGTGCTCGAAGCATTTGTGTCTGTAACTTTCGGATTGGCCCAGACTGGCCCGGATGTTGTAACACCCATGCCCCCATCGCGATTCAGAGCACAAGCAATACAAGTGATCTCTGGAGCCTTCAGGTCATTGTAGGACCCAGTTTGCGTGCCACCTATTTTATTTGTTTTATGCCCAATAGCTCCCTGGGAAATCTCAGTATTTTGGCTATCTTTTCGCACACTGAAACCCCAGAGACTGTTGTCCTTGCTTGCACTCAGTAGCCATTTCCCACCAAATTCCGATCCATCGGACGAAGAAGGTAAGAATTGCAAAGTAGATATCGCAGCATAATGACCACTTCTCTGATGAAGAGGTCTGGGAATGGGTGAAAAAGGCATCTCATCGAAGATCCACGTCCTGAGCGCGTTGTCTCTCCCAGATGATACCAACACTGGCTGCCCATCCAGAAAATCGATGTGAGTCGTCCCGGATCCCGTTTCATTGAGAGATACCATATGTGCTCTTCGCAGAATGCCAGTTACCCGTCCCCCGTTGTTAAGATCCCACATTGTGATGTCGCCATTGTCTGTAGAGGTAGTCGCCATAACACCGGACCTTCTACCATCATCGCCGGCGCCAAGTCCATCAGTTCGAAAAGTGATGGAAGTAATCGATGAGGTTTTTGATAAAGGCGTCCTTAGCGGAAGAACAACCTTATCAGCCTCGACATCTTGAATGGACAGCGCGCCGCTCTTGTATGCAATTGCGATCAGTGATAAAACGGGCGTCGGCTGAAGCGAAGTTACTGCGCCAGCACCTTTGAATGCAGGCAAAATCGAGTAGAGAATCTTTCCCGTCCTGATATTCCAAATGTCGACAGCGCCATCATATCTCCCAATGAAAATCTTGTTGAGATACGTTGGCATGTTACACAGTTGGGAAGTATATATGTGTTCAGAGGTACTCCCAGCCTGCCGTTGAGGGCTCAAAGATGTGTAATGTTCATACGATGAACTTTTCCATACTTCTATGCCCTGGCTGTTGCTTCCCACTATCCACGAGCCAAAAACAAGTAATCGCTCGATTGGACCGCGGAGATTTGCCGGTACTTCTAGGGATGCAATTTTCTTTCCACGCCTGAAAACCCATATCCCTCCTGGCGACCCAGGCTGAAAGTTTCCCCAAGCCGCGAAAACCTTATCTTGCCAGGAAAATGTAGCAGTAATCACTCCTGGTGTTTGAGGCCGGCTGACGAAGACCAGATTTAGACCTCGTCGTACATCGTATGTCTGCAAAGAATACCCTACAGAGGTTGTAATTTGAAATGTCGATTTCCCCAGACGGACGCACGCGAGCGGAACGGGGGTGGGTGATACTAGCCCCAATGTCTTCAATTGGCGAAGTATGTTAGTGTTGAAAAACGATAGTCATACATCAGAATAGGTACCTACTCGGAAGGGCGAAAATATCTTGGACGCGGACGTCCTCGATTTGTTCGCGACATCGTCAGATGACAACCTTTGTCGCTTCGCAAGAGGTTGGTCGGATTGATTGATGTCAAGAGAAGGCATTCTCTGCAACATCTATATACCTATATAGATATTGTGAGGAACACAGACAATTCTGAGGGTTGGCAGGTTAATTCTATGCTCAGAAATATTTTAAGTGGAGCTGCTCTAGCTATCCAACAAGGACTTTAAATAAGAGAGTAAAAAGAAGAGAGAAATGATAGTTTCACTTCAAAAAATGATAGTCAATGCAGGCTTCATCCATAATTTTTTAATTTGTATCACTCTTTTTTTTTTTTTTTTTTTTTTTTTTTTTTTTTTATACTAACGGAGTATGAATTTATCCGAGTGGCAGACTTTCTTTCTCCACATGTTCTTGGCACTTACGAGTAGGTAATGTACATACTCTCTGGTATGGTTGATACTTATGTGCAAGAGGTTTTATCTCATTAGAGCATGTAGTCTCGTTACGCATTACTAAATCTGTAGTGGTAACTCCGCGGTAGTAGGTACTATGGGTTGAAGTAGATGGTTCTTGTAAAGATGCCGGATGCATTTGAGATATGACGCTTTTGAATTCTAGACCCATCAATTGAATAACTTAATGACTTTTTTCTTTTTCTTTTTCTTCTTTCTTCTCTCAAAAAAGTTTTTTTTTTTTTTTTTTTTCTTCTTCTCCCTCTCTCTCATAAAGGAAACGGTTTGCGATTCTTGTCCTCTTGAAGAGAATACTCACTTGGCTATTGTTCGGTGCTTTTAGAAAGTTTACCCTTCATCATCTCGAAACGCCAGCCACAAACTACTTCTTTTTTTGCGTCAACCCATGGGACGATGAGCTATAGCGCGATTCCTGACCTCTCCGAGGATTCCGACTTTAAAGATACTGCAAGTCACAGGACAACTACCGTGCCATCCTCCAACAATGCTTTCAACCTCACGGATCAATCATCGTTAAGCCAACCCCACGACTCTACATCTACTGTTATATCGAAAGGCGGATCCGATTCGGCCCTAGAGGCTCATAATGAAAGTCGCCATGCTTGCTCACCCAAAGGGTTCAGTGGGAGCGCATCTGCCAGTTCAATCATTGAAACAGAATACACATCATCACCTCTTGGGAAAATCGGTGTCTGTGCTCTAGATGTGAAGGCACGCAGCAAACCCAGCCAAAACATCTTGACCCGTCTTCAGTCAAAGGGCGACTTTGAAGTTATCGTTTTTGGGGACAAAGTAATCCTTGACGAAGCTGTTGAAAACTGGCCTGTTTGCGACTTCTTAATTGCTTTCTTCTCTGATGGCTTCCCATTGGATAAGGCCATTGCTTATGCAAACCTCCGGAAACCCTTTTGTGTCAACGATTTACCCATGCAAAAGGTCTTGTGGGATCGACGGCTTTGCTTGAGAATATTAGACCACATGGGCGTTCCGACTCCAAAAAGAATGGAGGTGAATCGTGATGGCGGCCCTACCTTAGAATCCGTCGAGCTTGCGCAGCATGTGTATAGGCTAACAGGGGTAAAACTTGACGGTCCTGATGATGGAACTGGAGGGGGTGCGCCCCGGACTCAAACCGTTTCCCTGTCTGAAGACGGAGAGTTTTTGGTCATGGATGGGAAGGCCTTAAAAAAGCCGTTCGTCGAAAAACCAGTAAATGGAGAGGACCATAATATCCATATCTATTTCCCCAATGACCAGCAATACGGAGGTGGTGGTAGGAGGCTTTTCCGAAAAGTTGGAAACAAGAGTTCTGAATATGATCCGAGCTTAGTTGTTCCGAGATCGATAGCGGAAACAGGGACAAGCTATCTGTATGAGCAGTTTCTGAGGGTGGATAATTCTGAAGATGTCAAGGCCTATACAGTCGGGCCCGATTTTTGCCATGCAGAAACGCGCAAGTCTCCCGTGGTTGATGGGCTTGTTCGCCGCAATACCCACGGGAAAGAACTCAGATATATAACCAAACTGAGTAAAGAGGAGGCTGGCATTGCCTCGAAAATCTCAAATGGATTTGGTCAAAGAATCTGTGGTTTTGACATGCTCCGCGTCGGAGAAAGAAGCTATGTCATCGATGTCAATGGTTGGAGCTTTGTCAAAGATAATAATGATTATTATGACAGGTGCGCGCAAATATTGAGCGATATGTTTCTAAACGAGAGGGAAAGGTGCAAAGAGGCTTTGGGGTTTCTGGAACCGCCCTCTCCCGATCCAAGCCATCCCAAGAAAAGCGTTTCTCACCGGCATACTTTGAAGACTTTACTCAAGTCTCCCAGTATATCGAAAATCCATGGCGACCAGCAAGGTCATGATGGCAATGAGACTGTACCGTCGGAGTTGATCACTGCAGAAACTCTCCCTCCATCGTCCGATGCTGGGGGCACAGACCATGGACATATTCACATTAACCAGAACGCCAAGGAACGAGTCACGAGCTCCTCTAACACCATATCACCTGCTGTATCAATGCGCTTTCCTACTGATGGTGTACCGCCGCCACCCCCTGCTTCTAAACACTCTTGGAAGTTGAAGGGCATGGTGGCGGTCATCAGGCATGCGGACCGTACGCCGAAACAAAAATTCAAATTTACGTTCCATAGTCAACCATTTGTTGACCTATTGAAGGGTCACCAGGAGGAAGTAGTCATCAAAGGAGAGGCGGCATTGGCAAGTGTTTCCGATGCTGTCAGAGTTGCGATGCGAGAAGGTCTTGAGGATATGGATAAGCTCAAATTGCTTCGTACGTCACTTGATAAGAAAGGGGGCTGGCCTGGAACGAAGGTACAGATTAAACCGATGTTCCGGAAAAGAAAACCAGAGGAAGTACGTGGGCAAGCACTGCCCGCTGATTTGACAACGCCTCGGGCTGAGGGACCCCAAGAAGAGCCCATATCTCCCGTTGCGAAGGAGGCCTCACCAGGGAATGAAAACCCTAACAGGTTACAAACTCGGAGCGATTCCATATCAGGTGCAACCTTCTCTAGGTTCTCGGCAGTCGAAAATGATCTAATTCTGGACAAACTTCAACTTGTCATCAAATGGGGAGGGGAGCCAACGCACGCAGCTCGGTATCAATCACAGGATCTCGGACTCAACATGCGAGATGATCTGAAGTTAATGAACAAGGAAGCATTGAGCAATGTCAGGATTTTCACAAGCTCGGAGAGGAGAGTGAGCACTAGTGGTATGTTGATAAAATTGTCTTCCACACAGACATTCATGGTTTACTAACTTTGCCTGGCAGCTCAAATCTGGGCCTGCTCATTTCTAGATCAAAAGGAATTACCAGAGGATTGTATCAAAGTGCGCAAAGATCTTCTAGATGACTCCAATGCTGCAAAAGACCTTATGGACAAGGTCAAAAAGAAGCTGAAACTACTTCTACGGGAAGGGTCTGCCCCTTCGCAATTTGCCTGGCCAAAGGATAACATCCCTGAGCCTTCTGTTGTTCTTGCCACCCTTATTGAATTGATGAAATTCCATCGAAGCATTATGAGATATAACTTCCAAAGGTTGGATAGCTTCTCTTCGGCCGATTCGTCTCATGGCCCGGAGAACCCTACTGCCCTTGATCAGTTTGATTCGCACACGGAAAATGCCGCCTTGGCTTCGATCCAGGGGCGATGGTGCGCGGGGGAGGATCCTATGCTTTTCAAAGAACGGTGGGAGAAACTTTTTGCTGAATTCTGCGACACAGAGAAGGTCGACCCGAGCAAGTTCTCGGAACTCTACGACAGCATGAAGTTTGATGCATTGCACAATCGCCAGTTTCTAGAGTGGGTATTTATGCCCCCAGATGATTGCGACGAAGGGGGAAAGAATTGTGGAGATAAACGACACGCACAGGAAGAGGAACATCTTGAAAACATCGACGAGCCTATGGAAAATTCGACATTTGCGCATCGATTCGGCTTGAAGAAGCGAGCCCGTGCATTCGAATCGATGCCGCATCTCAGAGCACTCGATGAATCTTATGATCATTATTTCAAACTTTATCCAGGCTCCAGTCCCGCCAAAGCAAAATTGGACGGGAGGCTTTCAAAACTGCGCGAATTATACAAGCTGGCCAAGGTCTTGTTCGACTATGTGACTCCTCAGGAGTATGGGATCACAGACTCCGAGAAACTAGAAATTGGGCTATTGACATCGCTGCCTCTTCTTCAAGAGATTGTCCGAGATTTGGAAGAAGTGCAGGCCTCGCAAGACGCGAAGTCCTTCTTCTATTTCACAAAGGAGTCTCACATCTATACCTTGCTCAATTGCATTTTAGAGGGTGGAATCCAGACGAAAATCGCAAGGAGCGCTATCCCGGAACTCGATTATTTGTCACAAATTTGTTTCGAGCTTTACGAAGCGAAGGACAGTGAGTCATCTACCAGCTCATATTCCATTCGCATTTCCATCAGTCCCGGCTGTCATGCTTTTGATCCTCTTGATGTGCAGCTTGATTCAAGGCATGCCATTGGTTGTGCACCAAGAAGGAGCTTGACTGCCCATCAAGATTGGAAAGAAGTTATTGAAACCCTCAAGGCCAAATTTGACACGTGAGTATTGTACTTTCCTCCTGTGATAAAATCACAGACTGACTGATACCTTCCTTACAGTGTCAAACTCCCAAAGAGCTTCATTGCTGTCAACCTCAGTGATAAACACATGTCTAACCCAGAATGGAGTCTCTGAGCTTTGTACACTACTGTTTATTACTTTGCCTTTTTTTTATTGTTTTATTATTTATTTTATTAATTTTTTTTCTTCTTGTTGTTGCTCTCCCCTATCTGTTTTCCTAACAGGTGAAGATGGTTAGATCTGTTGTGTTCCGCCGTGTACACTAGCTTGAGGCTAAAGAATTAATAATAATATACAGCTCAGCATCATGTGAGCCTGAGCCGTCATCCTCTAGTAAGCGTAAATCAAGAGTGTTGCTCCTCACGTAAGCATATTTGTTTGGTATTCAATTGAAGTTGACATTTACCTTCTCAGACAAGATGGAAACCTTTAATAAAGACACCGTCCCTGATGCCTTCATTTGCGACCTACTGGGAGATTACCTGCAATGCAACAATGAACAATGCCAGGAAACGTCTATTGCCATCAATGATATCGTCTGTATTCTTGAGGAAAGATGGGAAAACACATACAGCGTGCTATTTCTCGAAAGGCACAGTGGATCCTCTGATTCTGACACAGTCGATGATCGTGTGCGTCTCGTTAAAATCAGGACGGGACCCCTACCATCAACGTTGCTGTCGCGGTACTTATACAGACATTTACCTCGCCATCTCAGTTCTTTGTCCAGAATCCATGTCGTGATATCAACCGGCTCAGGAGCGGGAAAAGCAAAGAACATATTTCAAGATGTCCTACAACCATTTCTATCATACCTCGGGTTGACTACATGTGAAGTCCATGAAACGCAGTCTGCCCAGACAATAACAGAGCTGGCGCATTCAGAATTCATTCCTTGCGCCCAAACTGGAATAGACCAAACCATCATCCTCCTTTCTGGTGATGGTGGTTTGGCTGACATTGTTGATGCCTTCTACAATTCTTCAGAGAGCATGCTTGTTCCACCCTGCATCGGCTTAATGCCGATGGGCACAGGAAATGCTATGGCAAATTCCATCGGTTTGAATTGCCCAATAATGGGGCTAATGACGTTACTGCAAGGTAAACCGAGGCGCATACCAGTGTTTGCCGCTAGCTTCTCGCCTAGATCACAGTATATCACCGAAGAGGGTCGTGGCCGTGCTCCTATATGTAGCGACCAAGCGGCGGAGAGTGAGGACCGCAAGGTTTATGGTGCTGTTGTCGCGAGCTGGGGAATACATGCCGCGTTGGTCGCAGACAGTGATACGGTTGCATATCGCAAGTTTGGCGTCGATAGATTCAAACTGGCCGCAAAGGAGCTTCTTTGCCCATCTGACGACTCACCAACGCATAGTTATCATGCTATTATCACCTTGGCCAAGCAAAGCAAAGATACCGATGACCAGCATGTGGAGTCTATGGACCAGAATGAACATATGTACGTGTTGGCCACCTTGGTCTCAAGGCTTGAAAGGGGATTTGTGATCTCTCCGGACACGTCCCCACTCGATGGTTGTTTGAGATTTGTTCACTTTGGCCCGACGCCGCCGGATGTAGCGATGCAACTCATGAGCAAAGCGTATCAAGGCGGTCTCCACGTCCACGAAAAAGCGGTGACATATCAAGAAGTTGAGGGCTTTCGTATTGATTTTCTGGAGGAAGATCAACGATGGAGAAGAGTCTGCATTGACGGGAAGATAATAGCTGTTGAAGGAGGTGGTTGGATGGAGGTGCGCAGGGAACCACGGTGCCTGCTGAATCTTATCGCCGATGTCCCTTGATCTTCAGGCGATAGACGATAGCGTAGTACGGAGTACATAGAAAACATATATAATACAAACCACCACTAGTTTGCGATGCTTGTTGGGGATTATCTATATATGCATTTTTACACTGGTCTGGATTTCGTTCAGATGTCCTGCTCAGTGAAAGTACACCGTACAGACACGAACCTCTCTATTTCCCGCTCAGATCGTCAAGTTTGCTGATCCCATCGCACCCATGAAGAGACACGAGCCCGGTTCCGTTGACCCTGACTCTCCAACGCTAACTTGCTACTTCGCCTGAGGGTTGTCAGTGATTTCATTATACAATGAGAACTACTATGTCTAGTTTTGATGCTGATCACTACGCGGACATATTCTACTGCCCAGTCACTGGATCAGAAGCCTTCTTTACCAACCGGCAAGCATCGCTCTAGGTTCCATTCGCTCACAGGGTGGCATTCAGGTCTTATAAACATAGAGCGAGCCGCGAAAATGTTGCTATCGTATCAAGCTGGCAGCGTTCGTGTCGGAGAAGTAGTTAGGTCTGTTTTTGTACATTTACATACCCTACAGTTGCTCATCAAACTCCTTGCTAAATATCTCTGAGCCTGTCAGGTACACATTATCTTATACCCCAGCAACCGATCCCATTTACCCGCCCCCAGAAGAGCTTTATGTGAGAGTTAGGAATACGTCTGCGATTCCGTTACGGGCTGCCTACCTGCATGGCCCATATACTCTCTATGCCGCTTGTTATCCATCGACGTTCGACCCCAATGTCGCATACAGTCGGAAGGATACCGAGGGGAGTCCTCAGTTTGAGCCCTACCTTAAGGCCGGGGGGAGCTGGGATGCGACCATTACCATCCCGCAACGTATCCGTCAAACACCCACGGAGCTCGCCTCTGCAGACCCTGGGAGTCATCAAAGCGTGACCTGGGTTATAGAGATAGTATCTCAAGTGATTTTCTCTGGTACTGCAGCCGTCAATTTTGAAGTCATAGTCGGCCGTGATGAGAAATCAGTCCAATTTCTCTCTGCAGGTGGTGTATCGAGTGCTGGGTTGCCTCGGCCAGGCCAATTACACGACCATTGGTCACCTAACACTAGAGGACAGCAAGTGCTAGCTGCTACAGGTGTATACTCGAAATCCATTACACTGCGTATTGATAATACCGCCAGCCTTTGGAACAGCCCTCCTTTTCCGTCTTTTGGAGACGAAGCCAAATCGAAATTGCAAGATTCACAAGCTGCTACCGAGACATCGAATACCCAACACAAAACCACTGCGCAAAAAGAGGATCTCAAAAAAGAGAAAAAGAAAAAAGTCCACCTTGTTGTAATAACTCATGGGCTGCACAGCAATCTTGGAGCAGATATGCTCTATCTAAAGGAGAGTATCGATATCGCTGCCAAAAGGGCTCGGGAGCAGGCGAAAAAGGACCGCCAGAACGCTAACTCTGATTCAGCAAGGTGAGTGAATGAAGGCGAGCATGCCTGGTCTCATTTTTGGGGCTCTATATTCTGATATTAATATTGCAGTGTCTGACGTTGATCAACAGGCCAGGATCAAATTTTGCGGACGATGTCGATGAAGATGACGAACAAGTCATCGTCAGGGGGTTTTTTGGGAATGCTGTTCGAACTGAACGCGGTATACAGTACCTCGGAAAGCGCCTTGCGAAATACGTTTTGTTGATGACCTATCCTGATCAACCCTATTTCCCACTTAAAACTTCCAAAGCGAAACCATTTTCTAACCCTCTGACTGCGCTGAAAACCACAGAAGAACATTCTGCGAGCGGGGCGTCTGTTACTGGTGTCCATGAGCAAGGGCCGGATCAAGAAGATCATGCTTACCGGTTTACGAGCATCAGCTTCATCGGGCACTCCCTTGGCGGGCTTATTCAGACGTATGCTATCGCGTATATCCAGAAGTATTCGCCCCAATTCTTTGATCATATCCGACCTATCAATTTCATAGCCTTGGCCACTCCTTTTCTGGGGCTCAGCAATGAAAACCCTGTGTATGTTCGGTTCGCCTTAGACCTGGGACTTGTAGGTCGAACAGGTCAAGATTTGGGTTTGAGCTGGACGGCTCCGAAAGTGAGAAGTGGCTGGGGTGCCATAATTGGTGGCAGGGGCGAAGCCGTAAAGCCACAAGAACATTCAGATCCCGGATCCAAGCCACTGCTGAGGATCCTTCCCTGTGGACCAGCACATGAAGTACTCGCAAAATTTCAGCATCGGACCGTATATTCTAACGTGGTTAATGATGGAATCGTTCCACTACGAACGTCGTCCTTACTGTTTCTCGATTGGAAAGGATTAGATCGAGTCGAGAAGGCTAGAAGAGACAATGGCCTGGTTGGGACAATGGCTGAATGGGGCTGGGCAGAGTTGACTGGTGCAAACTCCAAATCGCCTAGACCTATCCATCCTACATTGAGCACCGCACATGCAAATGCCACTGAAAATACACATTCCGCGGCATTATCCCAGCGACAAAATGAACATGGAAAATTTCCAACTGAAACGCCATATCAAACTTTGAGGCAGCAGGAGTCAGAGCAGCATGACTTAGAATCTCGTGATGTGCGTTTGGACTTGACGCCCAAGGTTGACCCATCACAAAACTCGTTCGGCCCATTGAATAGTCTCATGTCCCTATTTCGGCCAAAAGACTCATCAAAAACCGCGACTGGGCATAAACAAACAAAGATCTACAAGCGCAGCCAAACTCTTCGTACAGATGACCAGTCAATTGAAGCGCAGTCGCCTACTAGATCACACCACCCAGAAGCGCCGCCTCACAGCATGTCGCACGAAGGAGACGGGTTGTACACGCCTCCCAAAACTACATTTTTCGAGTCAGCTAGCGATTTGCTTATGCCACCGCTCCCGCC
The DNA here is from genome assembly GCF_001890805.1 of Aspergillus glaucus CBS 516.65. Lineage (NCBI taxonomy): Eukaryota > Fungi > Ascomycota > Eurotiomycetes > Eurotiales > Aspergillaceae > Aspergillus > Aspergillus glaucus. The sequence continues at coordinate 118,739 of NW_019170472.1, read as the reverse complement.
AGTGGAGTTCATACTCGACCCTGCTTCGAGGCCGCGTACCATATTTCATGACAGAATCTACCATCCTGAGGACATACCAGCACCGCTGCCCGTCAAGCGACGAACATTACCGTTTAGTTCACCCCAAACCAGAAGTTCGAACGCACAACATCAATCGTCAGTAGAGTCGCATCATAGCTCACATCAGGGTAAGGATGAGTCTGAGAGTGGCCTCCGCGTTGAGGAAAAGATCGCACGGGCGTACCACCGGGGGCTGTCATGGCGCAAAGTCCTCGTCCGTCTAGAACCCGATGCACATAATAATATCATTGTCCGGCGAATGTTCACAAATGCGTATGGTTGGCCGGTAGTCAAGCATCTTGTCGATACTCATTTCGCATATACTTCAGCGGCACAGTCAAACGATGTTTTGGAAGGAGGCATGGATAGAGCGAAACCGCCTATGATAAAGACAACCCATTCAGGTAACGAGGTCAAAGGACAGACAGATAGACCTTCCCAGGAGGGCGCATGTTACGGCACGGGCAATTCTGGCACCCTGTGCGAGGTCACTAACAGCAACACCCTAAATGACCCTTCGCAATCCTTGGGTTCCCATTACGCTTATCGAGAAAGAATGAGTGCAGGTTCAATGCCGGAATATCTGGATGGGGCATCTAGCGCGTCAATTGCACCAAGACCAGATTCAACCACTGATGAGGATGAGGATGAGGATGACCCTGAATTTCGAAATAGCACAAAGACTACCAGACAGCATCCAGGGGAGATATAATAGAGAAGTGTCTTGGATCCGTATGTACGAATATTTCTATAGATAACCTATATAATTCGCATTACAGGAAGGGTGTAAATACAACGAACAATGTCCACGGAGTCATCGTAACCTCAGGGTCAGGCCTTGCGCAAACACGAGCCGACGATCAATATTCAAGGCGACCTTCGATGTGATCCCAGAATTCCTCCACGATGTCTTTCTGGCCTATTGCCTGCGGAGACGCTCTAGCAGCAAGATACCTCCTTCCTTCAATGCTGGCCTGCCAGTTTCCTGGGTTTCCATCTACAATTATCCCACCGGCTTCCGTTAAGATGACCCAACCAGCACAGACATCCCATTCCCAGCATCCTCCTTCCCAGTATAGGTCAATAGTGCCGGCAGCAACTGCGCAAAGATTGAGTGCAGCCGATCCCATGCTGCGCATCGAGCGAACCATTGCGCCGCCATTATCTTTCGTTTGACCAAGCTTTGCGAAAGTCCGCACCTTTGTGTCCCAATTCTGACCGCTACGCTCAGAGCCCCATTCGACACTGATAAGTGCGTTACCGAGGCCGCTCAAGGACTCGAGACTATCGCCTTTGAGAGGGAGGCGTGTGGTGCGGTTCATGAAAGCTCCTCGACCACGAACAGCCGAATAAAGAGTTTGGTTAAATGGGTTGAAGACAACACCCACAACCGGGATACGCTTGACAGCGAAGCCAAGAGATACACAAGCACAAGGGAAGCCGTGCACAAAATTGACAGTGCCATCGATGGGATCCACGACGAAGGTTGGATCGTCAGTCAATGGATGGGCAGGATCATAAGTTTCCTCGCCATGGAACCTGTATCATGCAAAAAAGCCACACCGAAGTATGAGTCAAGAAATTCTCCTGGGTATTATTCGTTTCTTCTGCCTGCTACCATGTAAGGGTGGACAACGCACTTATAGTGTGGATATTTTTGAGCCAGTGTGGTAGATATCATCTTTTCTACTGCGCGATCATATTCGGTGACTAAGTCCGCACCTGAAATACTTGGATCAGTTTCCTGAATTACCCCCTAGATCATCAAGGTGCAGAATTAGGGTGATTTACTGTTCTGCTTTGAGCCGGCACCATTGGTAGCTGGAAGAGCACCGGTGATAATATCACCCGCCTTGTAAGCTATCTCAATGAGAGTTTCGTGAATGTCGTCCAGATCAAGAGCTGAGGTCTCGATGAAGTTCGAGTTAGTGGTCATTGTGAGCGGGTTTCAATGGTGGGATATTGTCAGTAAACAATTGATGGGTGGTTGGTGGTGGTGGTGGTTGTTGTCTTATCGGATACTGCCCCCACTTGTTCCCCGGAAGTTGGAGACTGATAACTAACTAATTAGTTAACTAGTTAACTATGCCAATTAGTAATCATGATATGAGGGGTAACAGGAAGATGAATGAATTGATGGAATTGTAGAAAGACATGTTGGATGAGATAGATACTTACTAACAAAAAATCATATCAGATCAACTACTAGTACTACCTTGTATTAGATAGTGTTGATAGAACATGTTCTGTACATATTTGTTGACGTCGGAGAACTTTTTTATAGCCCCACCATAAATTTTTCCTACTCAGAAACCGCACGGCCGATACTCTGCGCAGACCATACATTGAATATCATTCTGGTTTCATTCGGAAACCAAGGGATATCGGGCTACTACAATGCCTACAGAACTGGAGGAGGTGAGCCCTTCCTTTATCTGCACCTGTATCTTGGGCGAGAGATATCCTAATTCATATATGCATAACCCTTTTGCAGCTCGTTGAATTTTTACACCATGGCAATACTCAAATAAGACAAATTGGTAAGCACAATAGCATTTCAGTCCAGAGACCTTATTACAGACCTTGTGTTGACTGTATATGATTCATATTCAGCGTGCGAAAACCTCGTTGGCTTCTCAACTGCGCAACCCGACCTCTTTAAACGCCATCAGCTTCTACCAGTGCGAGACTTGAAGCTCCTGGCTCGCGATTATACTGTGAGTTCCCCTCAAATTCTTTATATATATATAAAAGGCAATGGTTATTTGCTGATATGCTCTTGCCATGAACATGTAGCCCATCGCGAAAAATGCATTGACCATCTTAATCAATCTCTCGGCTGACGAAGAAGTGTTGGACCATCTTGTCAAAGATGACGCGTTGATTGAGACTCTTCTTACCAAACTGACAGTGAGTGGCCTTTGGGAATGATCTTGTCTGGCTCGTACTGATATAGTGACAGAATGTCAAGGAGCCCAATGCGGATGAAGTTTCGATGCTCCTCGCTAACCTTACTAAATCGGACCATTCGAAGAAGCTCATCACCCTGAAACGGAAAAATCCTGACTTAGTGTCTACTTCATCAAACGCTATTGACCAGTTGATGGATTGTTTTGTCAAAGGTGCCGAGGGCTCTTTGAATAAGTCTGCTAACTATGACTATCTATCTTACTTCTTCGCGGACCTTTCGAAATCCGAGGAAGGACGAGCATATTTTACTACACGGCAGGAATATGACGGTGTTGTGCCTGTGACGAAACTCACGGTTTTCACAGAGCATAAATCTACAATTCGAAGAAGGGGTGTTGCATCAACCATTAAGAATGTTGCCTTTGATATCCCATTTCACCCCACACTTTTTTCCGAGGACGAAGCGAACCTTCTTCCTTACATTCTCTTGCCGCTCATGGGCCCCGAGGAATTTCCCGAGGAAGAGTCCATGGAAATGCTACCGGATCTTCAACTGCTGCCCCCGGAAAAGCAGAGAGATGGTGACAACAGCATTATCACGACACATCTCGAGACATTATTGTTGTTGACCACCACGCGGGAAGGACGGGATAAAATGAGGGAAATTAAGGTGTATCCGATCATCAGAGAATGTCACCTTCAGGTCGACGATGAGGGCGTCCGCGAAACTTGCGATAGGTTGGTTCAGGTCTTGATGAGAAGTGAAGAGGGTGAAGAGAATCCCGATCTTGCGCAAATTGAAGCGGCACAAAAGCAAGATGAAGATGAAAAAGTTGTGGAATTATTCTAAATGCAACCTAAAAGATACCTCTTTTTTCTTTTATTTTTCTTCCTTCTTTTTTATTCTTTCTTTCTTTAAGAGAGAGAGAGAAAAAAAAAAAAAAAAAAAAAACGGTGGTTCTGGTTCATTCAATGCACGTTCTAACGTTTCTAGTGCTACGTAGGGCACCAGACGAGAGTTGTAATGGATCTGTTGCTTTTAGTCATTTGTAAAATATTTATATCACAATGCAAGATGGACTGACACTGCCTGTGAACTACTAGTTTTGCACAAAATACCTATATCAGTCGTATTAAAGGTGTCTATAATTTTAGGAATGGGTTAATATTAGTAGAAACGCCGCAATAAAGACAACTTGAATATCTCCGTGACAGAAGTCCAAATCCGGTGCCAGCCATTGTCATCTTTCCAGTTTTCTGTTGATCTCATCAAATGTAAGGTAATCCTTAGAAAAGCTGCTAAGCGCGATCGCGATAGAGTTGCGCCATGATCGAATGTATAGCATCAACCACAAAACGGAAGATTGGCTAGTAGCTCGCTTTTTCTAAGGTCATCTACTTGACAGGCACTTTCGGTATTGGAAGCAACGGCCACGTTATCATTAGGGCTAGGATTCAAGAAATCCGTTGGCCCGTGCTTGGAAGCAGCGCGCCTATCGCGAATAGCACCTGGTCCATGGAATTGTCTTAAGTCAAGGGAAATTCCGCGAAACTGAGATGTGGGTGGTACTTTCAGCTGCTGAACTTTAGGGGCGCTTTTCAATGCTTGCACAATGGGCTTGTGGTCATCCATGACAAACCCTGAACTTCCAAAACCCATAATCTCAGTCTGAGAGGGGGAGGCCAGGAACCGACCCGGAGACTGTAATCTAGCACCCAAAAAGTTGATATCCTGAGCTTCTTGCGTATATTTGGGGCCCCGCGTGGCTTTGGTAGCCAAATCGGCGGGTCGTCGGAGCTCTTGTCCTGCTTGTCCATTCTCTGTAATCGAGGGGACTGACAGATGCATCAAGGGGCTACCTCCATAACGAATAGTTGAAGCCGGAGACATGGTAAGACCAGATGCATCGTCATGTTTCTCTATAACCCACTTAGGTCCGCCGATAGTAGCATTACCGCAATGATCAAAAGATCGAAGATGGAAAGTATCGCGATGCGCGCATTTCGCAGGATTTTCAGAGCCGGACTCTGCACACCTCGAGTGCGATCCAGGTATGACGCCATCGAAACCGGAAGACTTCGACATGGATCTACCACCAGGATTGTTGTCCATTTGAGCAGTGCAAAGTTCGGGCACGCAATCTAGGTGCCTTGGTCCTGTAGAAGTGTGAGACCCCAGGTTTATGGGCCGACGGGAGGAGCTCGACAGGTCTTGTGTTTCTGCGAGGAGGTCTTGACCTACGTCGCCCTCATCTGTGCGCCATTCCCATCCAACTCCAGGTATTTCTTGAATGCGATTTATAATGGTCTGGGCACGATTGAACTCTGCTCTGATTGCGCCAACTCCTGCCTCGGTGACTGTGGCCGCGATATTATGCTCATGCTCGAAAGGGTCTTCTATGGCAAGTAGAAATCTGAGTCGATTTCCGTTGCGATCAGTCTTGGCGGTGTGCCAGCCCTTCTCGTGTTTTGGAATGATACCATCTTGGGTCCGAATTGAAATCGCATTGTTGGCCCAGTGAAAGCTACCCTGTGGCGAACTGCTTCCTCGGCTCCCATAATATGCGAAGAAACCGCGGAGAAGTTCGCCAGCAGATTGCTGGTTACCAGAAAGCCTATTGCGCTTGGAGATTGCCCTGAGCTCAGACTCATCATTCAAGAAACGAACATCATATCCATTTATGTTTGTGGCCTCCACGTGCCCGGGGAATGATCGCGGTACCGCCTGAAGATTAGGTACCAGCGGTGGATTGGCAACATTCATGAGGTAATGTATGGCCATAAGAATGTATCCGTATGAGCACATGGTTCCACGGTATGGATCATTGATCTTTCGAGCTCTTGCCCACATTTTAACAAAAACACCAATGAGGCGTACCCTCTCGTCACAAAGGGCGTAGCAACGGAGCAGCTCTGTGTTGTATAGAGGCAGGCGCCCAGAGAAGTTGATATCGCAACGAATACCCACCCCTGTCTGCGAAATTCCAGAATAATCTGTTTTATGGCGGGAACGCAGTGTACCAGACAAACACCAAGCACTTCGGTTCGGATAATAAGATTCACTGGGGTAACCGGGCTGGTGCGTTTTTTGGGTTTGACGTCTTTCACGCTCTTCTTCCATTATATTCAAGAATTCTTGAGAAGGCTTCTCACACAGTTTGATGATAGGGGTCATAGTATCGGGCAACAAGTAAGCACCGAACCCAGCATCTAGGAACGCACTCTCGAGAATCTGCGAACACTCCTTTTCAAGTTCTTTGGGAAAAGATGATTGATGCATTCTCACCATCAGGTCAAGGTCGGTATTGGGTAGAATGAATCCATTGCGTAGACTGCCGAAGCATTTGAGATCAATGGCTTTAGGTCCCACAGTATAGCCATGTTTCAGGGCATGCTTTTCAAGTGCCTCTTGTGCAACCTTGGTAAGTATAACTCGCAGGCTTTCTTTGGCTTGCAGTTCACCGTGAAGGGAACCTGGTGTAGGGGTCCGTGAAGCCAAGCTGTCCAGATAGTTAATTTGGATTTGCTTCTTGCGATGAGGATCGGACTGCTGGTCACCAAAACGCGTTTTAGGGGCATGAGCATAGGTGTATCCAGAGCCAGCTGCAGTGATACGTGGAACTGTCCCGTGGTCAGCACGAAAATCCAATTTTCCACGGCGAATATCAAGTGTGTTGTAATTTCCTTGGGAGGTTATTGCTTTCAAAGAGCCCATCCTGGTGATTTTATTTTCATATCCAGATTCGAGGGTCTTTTGATTATGGGAAGCCAATTGCGCACTGGCATGGTTCAACATTTCATGAACATGAGGTGGGAGACGCCCTATTCCAGATACTCCCGTATCAGTAGTATTAATTGCAGGCTCGAAAAGGTTTGAATCATGAGATGATTGATGCTTCGAATCCTTCGTCGATGAGTATCGGTCTGAGAATTGTGCCATATTGACAGACAATCTGTTGCTAAAGCCGCAGTGAAGAGACACAAATGAGAAAGCAGTAACCAAAAATAGACAAGGAGATGGTGATGTTAATTGATAGAAAGCATCAAATGCTATCCTAGGAATATATCAAGAGACCTGATCAGGGAACTATGACATATTGTCAAGTAAATAGTGGAAGAAAAGAAGAAGAAGAGAAGCATCCTTATTATATTATTCTAACAAAGAGCTAATACGTGATTTTGCAGCTGAAGAGTGAATAGGTTCAAGTACCACTAGTATGTAGTAGTGAACGGAATGCAACTAACTAGTTAACGTAGTCCACGGCCGAACCGCAGATCTCTGTATTCCATATAAAATGGCACTTTTTATAACCTCAAATCTCAGCCACCAATAGATATATATAAGCATTCAAAAGTTGCGCATTTATGTGGGAATACAGGGTGCGCTGCTCGCCCGTGGAATACGTTAACGTGAGCGGACAACGAGCCGGCCAGCTTGCCCCCCCCCCCACCAAAACGTATCCATTAATGTAACAAATTTGAAGCTTTTTATCACCATGCAAAAGCAATTTATTATTGAATTTAAGATGTACTAATTACAGGGCACTTCAATCTATTATGGCCTTTTTTCCCGCAATTACTGCAACGTGGCGATCGCTTTTGCTTTGCTGGTAAAGGTATGGATGCAGCTTCTAACTCCTCTCTCTGTACTGCTTTTTGCTGGCCTTCATAGCCAGTCAAACTTCCTCCATCTTGGATAAAGTATCGTGAGGCTTTTTTCTTCTCCTTTTGACGTTTCTCTGAGGCACGAAGTTGATGAACTTCTTGCTGAAGCAGGACAGCATTCTGCATAGCAACTTCTGTGCGTTTTATAAACTTTTCAAGCACCTCTCCTGCAATTAATGACGATAAATCCTGGCTTTGAAGCTGTCTCTTTTGTTTATTTAGCTGATAAAGGTTGGCTGGTGATTGTCCGAGATAAAATGACTGGTTACTATTCAATGAGGAGGGTGGGGTTGGTGTCTTTAGCTTAATTGAAGCTTTTGAAGCACTCTCTCTGGCTTGGTTGGAATAAGACCAATCGCAGCAAATCCACTGGATATATTTGATGTTGAGAAGGCTTGTTGGTGGATGCTCGTATAAAGAGATAAGAAGTCTCTTATCAATTGTATATATGCCGTTTTGAATAGCTTCACGGATTTTTTGGCCATAAAGCTTCTTTAAAGGACCAAAGCAGCTCACATCAGGAGGTTGAAGAAGATGAGAAGAATGAGGAGGCATATAAAGAGGAATAATCTTTCTGGCTGTACAGAATTGATCAAATTGAGCAGTTGCATGACTGCTATGGCCGTCAAGAATCAAGAGACGATATGGACCTGCAGCTTGAGAGGCTGTGTATCTCTCAAATATTTCTTGAAGCCATTCGAACCCTAGATCACCATTTGTCCAGCCATTCTCAGAGGTGCTAATACGATAATCCTTTGGAATATCGATATACCACTGAGATTGGTGCTTTTTGCCTGCGAATATAATCTGTGGAGGTAAAACAGTACCAGCACCATTAATTGTAATGATTGCTGTCACCCATTCTCTATTCCCAGGTTGTAGAGACTTTGCACGAGAGCCTCGTGTCTGATCCACAGATAACCTTTGAAGTAGTTGCAACACCCATTTGAAAGCCTGTTTCATCCATGTTGTAGATATCTTGTTCTAGAATACCATATTTCTGTATAGTATTTCGAACCAGCTCAAACCATTTAAGAATGACCTGGGGATCTTCACATTTGGCACGTTGATAATCATATTGAGAGGTGTATTTAGAACGAATTTCATCATGGCGCCAAACAAATCGGGATACCCATCTCTCACTGATAAAGACATGTTGGGATGGCTTCAATCATGCAGAAAGCTTTCGTAGATTGGCGAGTCTTTCTTTGCGATCAGTGGTGCCATTTAAACGGTCTTTGAAGGTAGTTGGTGGAATGTCAAAAGGCCTTTGCACAGGCATTTTTCGATGAAAATTGGCCCTTATTAAATGCCTCAATTGCTAAATTCATTCGCTCCTGCTTGGATAATGCACTCATTTTCAAGATAGCAATAAAAATAGCTTCAAAAATTGTTGAAATCATTGGATTTGTTACATTTGCTATAGCGTTTGGATGGCGGGTGGACGGGCGGCGGTCAGCTGGCCGGCTCGTTGTCATGGCCGGTTCGTTGTCCGCTTACGTTAGTTAACTTATTGGGATGCGCAACCTGTCTCTCATCTCTCAACTTTAGACATACAAACCACATCTAAGGAGCCATCTTTTATTTCCTTTTCCTAACATCGTCGCGCCAGTTTTCTGACCGGATATTTTACATTGATAATGAAATTTATTTCCAGTCTCTGATATTTTTCCAACTCCCCTGTATCATATCGAAACAACTTATACCATGTCTGCGCCTACAAACCAGTCGGACAACCGGCTTCCAACAGGTCCAAATGGTGCTCGTCCGATGAAGATACGCCGTCCAAAGATGGCCGACCCTTTAGTGCGACCGAAGAAAAAACCTGCGTCAAGACCAGCTGCTCCTACGCCATCGGTACATGCAACAGCTTCCAAATCGTTGCCACCCCGACCCGCTCCCCAGCCAATCACTTCAGTTCCTGCGAGAGATGACTTGTCAACGAACGGTTTCAGCGGTCCCTTACTATCTGAAACATATGTGGACTATCCAATAGTGACAACTAAGCGAGAATTGCGCGAAGGTTTGAAACACCATGTCGCGAGGTTTGCTTCAAAGAAAAACATAGATCCTCGAGATGAATCGCAATTCACTCGTCCCGTGCGACTTCAGCGTCGGGACCCCCGTGCCAAAACCCATGCAACAAACGAAGAGAAGTCTCAAAACCCCGAGAAGTTCCTAGACTCCCAACAAATGGACGAAGCAGAACGTGAAGAGTTGGAGGTCAAGAAAGCTGCCCGCGAGAAGGAGCGCGCTGAGAACCTTGCTCAGATTGCCCCGTCTGCCGGATCAGCACCGAAGCGGGCGAACATACCGAAACAGAAGACCCAACAGGTTTACAAGGCAGAAATGACACCCGAAGAAATTGCCAGAACACGGATCAAATACGAGGAAGCTTTGCCTTGGCATCTGGAGGACTTTGATAACAAGAATACCTGGGTAGGGAACTACGAGGCCGCTTTGTCAGAAACACACGCGATATTCGTACTTGAGAACACAGGAAAGATGAGAATGATTCCGGTGGAGAAATGGTACAAATTCAATGTCAAAAACCAATTTAAGGCGTTAACGATCGAGGAGGCCGAGAAGTTCATGGCGAAGAAAATCAAAGATCCGAGATGGTTCATGGAAAAGCAACAAGAACAGGCAGAAAAGAAGGAACTGGAAAGCTTTGCAAAACAGCGTAAAGTTTACGCCGGAAAACAGGGCACTCCAGGTGGTGGGGAAGGCTTGGAAGCAGATGAAATGGATTTCGAGGAGGATAGGTTTGCGGACGACGAAGAGCATGATGATCTCTTTAATGAAGATGAGGAGGCAAAGACATCCGAAAAGCGAATCAAGAAAGATCAGCTGAAGGCGAACGTCTTCGATCTCAAAGACGAGAGGGACTACGAAGAGGAGGAGCGTAAGGAGAGGAAGGAAAAAGAAGCTAGACGTGTGCAAGGGAAGGGCGTTCGGAAAGCGCTCAAGAAGAGGGAGAAGAACTATGACTATAGTAGTGGTTCCGATGTGAACCCATACTCCGACGATGAGGTATGTTTTCCTTTTTTATCGCCATTGCCGACAGCGTTTCACTGACGCTGTGACCCCACTTCACTAGAGCTCCGATGAAAGCGAGGAAGAGCGGACAAAGGAAGAAGAACGGAAAGCCGAAGAGGAAAGAAACAAGAAGGAGTCCGCTGCATCGACGAAGGGCGGTAGCACGCCCTCAGGTCGCCCTAAGCATACGAACCCCTTGAAAAAGGGTACAGCCACGCAACCTCGGAAGCGATTGGGATCCCCTAATGCTTCGGATGCCAGTGGCACGGATACCTCTCGCAAGAAGACGAAGAGTAAACACCCTTCAACCCAACAACCTACATTGCAACCAGGTTCTCGCCCTCTTTCTCCCGCCGCACCATCTTCGGCGCCGGTAAGTTTTCACTAAACAAATACCCAATAGGTGAGGAAGACCATTAACCTTATCCTTATAGGCTGGAAAGAAACGCGTAAGAAATGTTCCTGGCGGTAGTCCAGGATCTACCAGCGATGTTGATGGGGGCGCAGCTTCGGGAGGGGAAATGAGCGAGAGCGGGAAGACGAAGAAGTTGAAACTCAACCCCCCTACAGCCTCTTCACAGACCGGGACACCCCAAGGGTCCAGAGCAGGTAGTCCAACGGCTATAGGAAGTCGAGGTTTCACGGGCAGTCGTGCTAGTAGCCCCGAGGGAGGAGTACCGATGAGAGGCAAGTTCTTCCTCCCCCTTTCCTGTTTCCTTCTTCCACGGCGCTGGTTTTAAGGAAATTGTATGCTGACATTATATCGACACAGGCCAAACTCGAGTATCTACTCCAGTCCCTTCTGGCGGCAGTCAGGATTTTCCGACACCGGTCGAAATCCATGCTGCCATCCCCGCGTCCGGTATTCTTAGCAGTGACCTGCTAAAGGTTTTCCGTCCTCGGATCGGTGAATCCAAGGAAAACCATCGGAGATTTATTGCAATCGTCAAAGATGTGAGTGTCTACGGCAAAGAAGATAGGCTGTTGCGGCCCGGGAGTCTGAAAGACAGTTAAGCTGGACCCGAAAGTTCGTCTACAGTAAATTGCAACGAGGCCCTGGAGCCCAGTTCGGATGCGACAGGCCAGACTAAGGCGGTAATTTGTACTTAGCATCTACTAGAAAATGTCAAGAACATATTGACAATAATATACAGTAACAATTGGAGATTGAACACTGTTACAAGTTGCTTAGAATATTTGGAAGAAGATTGTTAAGAGATTAAATGGTGATATTACGATTCAAGGAAGTGACCAGCTCTCATTCATTAATCAGACAAACATGATTCATTATCTATAATCGTTAAAAGTCTAACATGATTTTGAATGAGAAGACAGCAAAATGAAGAACATATCAACATATAAAACCAGCAGCACTATTCTTTTAGAAACACATTACAGAAACTAAATTGGGGTATTGGGATATGGTCTCTAAGCAGTTGTGGTACCCTCGGTATCGTGTTCATATTTCTCCCAGTTGGCCAAGATATGAGCGATCCTGGGGGAGTTGGTGAGACGGTAAACATCCTCGAAGTACTCCTTGGTGATTTCGAACGGACGAGCAGTGACGTTGGGGATGTACTTTCCGATCAACTTGCTGGGATCAATCGTAGTCTTGTTAATCTTCTTGAGGAGGAAGGACCGGAAGGGCTTGACACCGGAACGCAAGAAGGTGCTGTGGAAGGGCACATCAATTCCACGGAGGGGAATGGTAGCAAATCCACGCTCAAGCGCAATCGGCCTGGGCTTGGATTCAGTCTGCTTTTGGCATTCTTGGATGATCTTCACCAAGTGAGCCTTGACATCCTCCAAAGACATGCTCTGCATAAGAGCCGGGATGTCAACGTTCTGAGCCTTCAGGTAGTTGAGAACATTGGTAAGGCAGTCGAGCGCACGGAGCTAAGATTAATTATTAGCGAATCTTGCCACGAAAAAAAAAAAAAAAAAAAAAAAAAAAAAAACTTACATCACCGGCAGCGACATACTGCATGTTGGCAACGTTGTAGTTGACAATTTCCAGAAGCCAGCCAGTCTGCTCCGAGATATTTCCGACCACGTACTGCAACGCTTGCTCGGTGAAGGTCTTGGAGATACGGCTAGGGTTGACAGCACACATCGAGTAGTTAGAGCGGCCCTGCTCGTCACGCTCGACAGCCACCTGCATTGTCAAACCGCGGTAAAACACCACGGAAACCAAGCTCTCAATGGGCATAACATCAGCAAGCGCAGCAAGCGCAGAGTATTCACCAAGCGAGTGACCAGCAAAGCTGCTGTCCCTCTGGACAAGACCCTTGGAGCGCATGTCTTCAAAGCTTGCCTTTTCCATCAACGTCAAGGCGGGTTGCGTGAACTGAGTGGCCGAGAGGAGGCCAGCAGGCGAACGGTAGGTGTAAGAGGCGGTGTTCTCATCAATCCCCTTGAAGATCTTCTCGGACTTGATGGAGCCGTCTGCGTTCACGGACTCGAAGGTCATCGACATGTAGTTCTGACGAATGGCTTTACCACGGGGACCACCAAAGTAGACGGTCAGCTCCTTGGGGTTATTCTTGACAATTTCAATGATGGAAAGACCGTAGTTCTCCAGGAAATGGCGATCCGCACGGTCCCAGACTTCTCTGGCAACTGGGCTGTTGTTGTACAGCTCCATACCCATTCCCTGCTCCTGCGAGCCCTGACCGGTGAACACGTACGAGGTGGCGGGTTGCTCGACCTCAGCTTCACCCAGAAGAACCTTGTCCTCGGTCTCCTTGTTGCTCGTCTCGACCTTGATGATCTTGCGACCTGCGATCATACCAACATGTTGCAGCTTGACGGTAAGCACGTCGTTGGGCAGAACCATGCCAACTAGTGAGACGTGGAAACCGCGGACACGGCCGATGTTGTTCTCCGCGGCCCAGGTTTCCACGAAGCTACGGACAGCAGCACTGGAGTACATGCCATGCGTAATCGTACCGGGAAGGTTGGCGTAGCTGGCGAAGACACGCGAGACGTGGATAGGGTTGTAATCCCCGGAGACCCGCGCATAGGTCTCGTTCGAGGCCGGGGCGCGCAGAACCAGAGGGGTCTTGCCGCTCAGAGGGATAGGGTTCTCAAAGTAGACGGGCTGCTCGATGGACGTGCCGTTTCGCTCGAGATAGTCGATGACGGGGTTTCCGTGGGAGTCCCCAGCCTCGTAGTCCACGGAAGCCACCTGAATGACTTCCTTGGTCGGAAGCTCCAGAAGGACCTGACCGATCGTCTGGACGTGACTGAAGACAGACTTGTTCTTGAACCGGATCAGACTCTGCAGACGGAAGGTCAAGGTCTGGCCGAGGAGTTCAACATCCGGCTCGTCCAGACGGAACCATTCCTTGGAGCGGAGGATGGCGACATCCCGACTAGTGCCCAGGTGAACTTGCATTGGCACCTCATCCTTGCGCTGGAACGTGTTTTCGAAGTCCAGATATGCCCCGCGGTACAGGAACTGACTGGTGACATGCATGATCGGCTGGCCGTCTCGCATGATGGTGCCGCAAACCTCCACCATCTTGCCAGAGTCTTGGTTGATGATGGCGTTGATCTGAGCGGTAGTGTCCAAGACATCACCGACCTTCAGGGGCTGTGCGCCAGGCACCATCTTAAAGCCGTTCGACAGGTGGACCAGCTTCAGCAGATCTCCGTCAATGGTGCGAGGGAAGATGGGCTTCGTTATGGCCTGCCAGCCCGCGACGATGGCAAAGTCCATCGGAGCGAAGACTTCCTTGCCCGGACGGTCGACGAACGCTTCACCGGTGTTGCCAACGGCATGGACAAAGTCGGCAACGGCCTGAGGGGTAATAGTTGCACGGCCGCCGGAGAAGGTCGCCGTGATGGGGGTGTCGAACGGAACGTCCTTGTTGCCGAACCAGATGCGGTAGTAGAATTCCTTGATGCGGTCGTTGCGGTCGCCCATGACCTCACGGATGGGGGCATAGCCGGCCTCCGGGTGGTATGTGAAGAGGAAGGTAAGAGGCACCACGCCGTTCTCAGCCGTCCGTGGCTCGAACAAGGTCAAGCTGACCTGTTTCTGCTCGTTCATCTTCGCCTCCACCGTCGTGACGAGCTTGCCCGACTGGCCGGGCTCCTGCACACTGATGGTCGTCTGGGACAGATCGGTGGGATTGGTGATCTCAACGTACATCCCAGGAGTGGGAGCAGCGATCCGCTTCATAGGGTTCGTCTGGAAACGGTGGCCTTGGACAAACACGTCCGCCTGGAAAAGTGCATGGCGCCAGGAGTACGCGTTGCCTGCCAGGAGACGCAGCCAGTGGTCAAGCTCCGGCAGGTTGGCCGTGGGGGCCGAGGACAACCGGTAGGTGATCTTGCCCGCATCTTCCGAAATCGTGAGGCTGTCAGCGTCTGGTTCGTCCGAGTCGTGAAGCTGCCCGCCCAGGTATTCGATGACGGGGACCTGGGCCTCATCACCGCCGTACACATCCTTGACCAGACCCGCAATGTGGCCCTGGTGGATGCCGTTCAAAAGGTCCTGGACAGGTTCGTCGGCGACAGTAGAGAAACGGGCGGCCATCGGGCCTTGCAGGATACATGTTCTGCCGACGTCCTGATCGACGACGGCTTCCAGATCTTCACTCTGCCACAGCGAGTCCTTCTTGAACCAGTACTCAAAATTCTCGTCCAACGAGGGCACGAAGGGCACCGGTTTCTGGCCGCGACGTTGGCAAAGCAGCAAGAAGTGGTGCACATCCTGGGCGTTAATGAGCTGCGTCGCCGCCTCGGAGTATGCGGCCAGGATGTTGTCCACGGCCGGATAGGGGGTATTGAGTTCCGAGTAGCTCTGAAGCAACGACGGCTTGTCATTGGCCGAGGTGAAGCGTTCTTCCACCCGGCGAATGAAATCGCCCGTCAACCGCTTGAGAGAGTCGTCGATCCAGCGGGACTCGTGCTTAACATACATCAGATCCACCATCCGGTGCACAACCTCGGCGTAGGTCATGTCCTCGAGGTCGACGGCCTGGCCGGCGGCATTGCGGCCGAACCAGACTTTCTGGAAGTCATCGTTCAACTTCTTGATGATGTAGTTCCGCTGCTTCTTCAGCTCGGGCACACGTTTCGCTTTGTCGAGCTTGAAGATCTTCTGATCCATCTCGTGCCAGAACAAGACACCGCGGGTGGCCAGCTTGTGGATCGGCTCGCCCATTTCGGACAAGACAGTGACCACACCACCGGCCGGGCCCTTGTAGGTCTTCTCCCAGTCCTGGTCGTCGAGACCCGGGGCATCGGCAATCGCCTTCTTCGCGTTCTTGGAGGTGTGGGCTTCCTTGGCGGTCATCATGCGGCTTCCGAACAGACAGCCGTCAAACGGCATGGGCGGGTAGCCGAACCGCGACGACCAGTTTCCGGACAAGTAAGGGTAGGTGTCCTCTGAACCACCGAAACCACTGCCCGCAACCAAGACAATATTCTCACATCTCCGGATGCGGGTGTACATCTGCAGGATGGGCTGGTGGAAGTCTTCGAACGAGTGGTGACCTCCACCACGGCCACCGGTCCACTGCATGATGATGGGGAACTTGGGGTTGGCCTTGGCGATGTTGATGACCTGCTGAATGGCGTCGACGGAACCGGGCTTGAAGGCGATGTGCTTGATGCCCAGTGTTTCGATGTACTCGTTGGCAACCTCGATGGAGGGCACACCGGCGCCGATGGTGAGGCCTTCGATAGGCACACCGTCCGCGCGTAACCGCCCGATCAAGGGGATCTGCCAGGCCATGGCCCGGGGGTTCACGTAAATCAGATTAACGGTGATACCCCGTCCCGGCGGGATTTCCTTCTCAATCTTGGAGATGGCGGCAGTCATGGATTGGGCATTGTAGTAGCCACCACCAGCCAGTTCGACGTGATAACCGGCTTTCATAGTGGCCGCCACAAAGTCCCAAGGCACGGTCGTGGGCGTCATACCGGCCACCATGATGGGAGGAATGCCCAGCAAGCGGCTCATCTTGGTGTCGACAAAAGCCTGGCCGGCGGCATTCTTGACCAGACGGGGGCCAAATTCCTTGACCCAGTCAATGGCGTACTGGACGGCGTGTTCGTCCCGGTCAAACAACTCGGGTTTGTAACCGACCTCGCTGTTGGTACCATCGATAGCACCGGCCAGGATGACGCGCACGCCTGTTCCGTCCTTGTTGCGGTTGGTGAGGACGCCCAGACCGGAGATGCCACCGGGGCCAAAGTCGACAATGTGTGTGGCATTGGGGAAAACGGTGGCCTGTTCCCAATCGACGGGGTCATGGGTGATCATGCGAACCAAGGCCGGGACGACGTCGTTATCGGCACCGGAGTTCCGGAGGTCTTCACCGGTGCGGGTGCCGTAAACGGGAATAGCGAGGGACCTGGCGGGAATTTGAATGGTGGCAGCACTCAGATCTTCCAGGATGCGGTCGTAAGCCGAGGACAGGTACTGACTGTGGAAGGGAGCAGTGATGGGAAGGAAGCGGTTGACAAAGCGAACCTTGCGCTGGGTGAAGGGAACCCGGTTCTGGTCCAAGCCAGTGGGAGCCTTGACCTTCCGAAGACGCAGGTTCAAACCATAGAGCGAGAGTGGGGGACCGGTGACGACAAAGTTCCGAGCGCTGTTGACCAGGGAGATGGAGATGTGACGGTCAGCGGGCAAATGCTGGTTGGTAGCATCGATGTGTTCCTCAACCGCGGACTTGGGGAGATCACGGATGGACAACATGGGAGTTGGATTGCCCTCGCCGTTCTCGATCGAGTCCTGCAGCACAGAAGGCGCGATGGAGGTGCGGGGGTAGGCCTGCTGGCTGCGGAGACCAATCCAGAAGAGCATGGTCAGGGCATCCCGGGCAGCCCTGCGGAAAGAATCCCAGGAGGTGGCCGAGGCGATGGCAGCGGCAGTGATGACACCCTGGGAATGACCGGTAGTACCGCTGAAACGTTCGAGCACCTCGCCGGGCTCACGGCCCAAGACCTTGCAGGTGACCGTGAAATGAGCCAATTGAACCAAACCGATCAATGGCAAGCTGACGGGGGCGGCGACCAGGTAATCGGTGTCGGGCTGGGAGTCGCGGTCCTGGAGCCATCGTAGAATATCTAGACCCTTGGGATACAGCTTGCTGGCCTCTGGTTCGCGGGAGAGCGACTGCAACAGTTCGGCGGCGGGATTGATCAGGTCTTCCACAAACGAGGGATAGGTGGTGTAGATCTCCCGCAATTCATCAAAGTATTCTTCAATGTTACCCTGGCCCCCAAATACGGAGTAGATGCTAGCCTTCTCCTCCGAGGCGGCACGGAAAAGGGCCGAGTCGTAGGGCTTGGTGGAACGGCCGGCAGCAGCTCTGCCGGCGTAGTAGGCCTGGACAACAGCGACACGCTTTGCAGAGATGCCGGGCAAAGCGGCAGCAACGGCGTGAACATCATTACCACGCATGAAAGCCCGCTCAAACTCGTTGAGACCCAATTTCAGGACTTCCAGGTATGTCCCTTGGGCATCATCCTCGCCCTCCTCAACCTCGTGGGCGACGTGGCCAATATAGCGAGCGACCAACTCGGCAACGGACGAAGGCTCATCATCCTGGGCCAGCTCATCTGTGGGTTCCGGTAACGAAGCCGTGAAGGAGTCTTTTAACTGAGAGGCGTGAAAGTGAATGGAAGTCGGGACGAGGAAAGAGAATTCAAGCGAGCCATGGCTCAAGATGAGAGGACGCAAAGATTGAGAAGACCGGGGGGTATTAATGCCCGTCTGGGGGGCTGTTCCGTACATGATGATGATGGTGTCGTGTCTATTCGTTTAACAAAGGATGATAATAGATGATGATAATCTTCTAGCTCTTTGAATTGTTAGCCTTCCTTATTCTGATCAAGTACGTCCCAAGTACATCCAAGTGGGCTCACCTCAAGTACGGATGCAATGCAAAATGACACAAGAGGGAATCAAATAGAAGAATAAATGATCATAAAAAAAAAGAAAGAATATTACAATGAAGGGAAGAGAGAAGAAAAGGAGGAAGAGGAAGAGGAGAGAGGATGTGAGGTAGAGGGAAGAGGGAGAGAGACAGCGAGGAAGACTATGGGAAAAAAGTTATGGATGGATATGGCGGGGACCGGAGAGCCAGTTGTTGATCGCCAGTACCAGCACAATTATGCCTGTAGTAGTACTCCGTACTAGGTACACACAGTCAATCCAACGGCTCTGCTAGTCAATTCAATGTCAGGTGTCTTCTGTATTTCTTCCATGTACTATTATTACTGCTATGTACTCCCCGTACACACAACTGGTATGAAAAATCTGGTTGACCACGCCCCCTCCTAATTGGGAATAGCCCCCCAAAGGTCCAAACGGTTGGGCTGGACCTGGTGGGCCGTTCCATCTTTGGCGGTATTACAGTACCATACCGGCATCCCGAGTTTCACAGAGACAGTGATATAGATAGGAATTCTGTGCATAATAATCCATTCTAATACCCTAGGGGTACAGAGTAGAGCATGGTACTACAGGGGTACTGCCCTGAGAAAGGTACTGTACCATACTGTATGTACGAGTATATCAATGAGTGATTGTATCCACTTGTTATTAATCCGAGCCATTGGCCAATCATATCAAATACAAACACATCTCAATACAGATTAATACAGATCCATACACTGTGACATTTTTTTTCTCCGGTCCACCTGTTGTTGTCAACCCCCCAACACTCACCAAAAGCCAGTGCTCATTAGTAGTACTCCATAGTGTGTGTGCTGTGTATTGACTGTCGCCGAATTGCGGCCGAGTCGGGGTTTTCCGTACACTACTCCTCTCTCCTCCACTACTGGTCTTCCATCCTCATCTCTCTCCCTCTCTCTCTTTCTCCATTGCTAGCACTATTTGGGGGTATGTATCCATGTACCTACTATTTCTCTTTGCCATACTAATTGCTTGTCTAGGACTCCTTCTTTATATCCTTTAACTGTCTATACCTAATATTTTTTTTTTTTTTTTTTTTTTTTTATCCTCTTCTCCCCGGCTAGCGGACAACTGGACTCTCTGACTTGTACATATTCACATCTCTCTCCCCCACCTCGAATTATCCTTTCCTCTCATCCTCTTCCGTGATACCCTTCCCTAAATATGCGCCCCGAAGTTGAGCAGGAGCTCTCGCACACCCTGCTGGTCGAGTTGCTCGCCTATCAGTTTGCCTCGCCCGTCAGGTGGATTGAGACTCAAGATGTCGTCCTCGCTGAGCAACGCACCGAACGTATCGTCGAAATTGGTCCCGCAGACACCTTGGGTGGTATGGCCAGACGTACACTAGCCTCCAAATACGAAGCCTACGATGCTGCCACTTCCGTACAACGTCAAATTCTCTGCTACAACAAAGATGCAAAGGAAATCTACTACGATGTCGACCCTATTGAGGAGGAGCCCGAACCTGCTCCCGAATCGGGTGCTGCCTCGACCCCCGCCGCTTCTGCACCGGCTGCTGCTGCTGCTTCCGCTGCTGCTTCTGCGGCCCCGGCTGCTGCCCCTGCTGGACCTGCTGCCGCTGTTGAAGATGCTCCCGTCACTGCAGTTGATGTGCTTAGATCATTGGTTGCTCAGAAATTGAAGAAGTCTCTGGCCGATGTGCCTCTGACCAAAGCTATCAAAGACCTCGTGGGAGGTATGTCTTCTCTTTCCAAGGATATCTCTATATTATATGAATACTGATTTTGTGACTGTCTAGGCAAATCTACTCTGCAAAATGAAATTCTCGGAGATTTGGGCAAGGAATTTGGTTCCACACCAGAGAAGCCAGAAGACACCCCGCTGGATGAGTTGGGTGCCGCGATGCAGGCTACCTTTAACGGGCAATTGGGCAAACAGTCGTCTTCCCTTATTGCCCGCTTGGTTTCCTCCAAGATGCCCGGTGGCTTCAATATCACTGCCGTTCGCAAGTACTTGGAGACCAGGTGGGGTCTGGGTTCCGGCCGCCAGGACGGTGTCCTCCTGCTGGCCCTCACCATGGAGCCTCCGTCCCGTCTGGGTTCCGAGGCAGATGCCAAGGCTTACCTTGACGATACCGCCAACAAGTATGCGGCCAGCGCCGGCATCAGTCTGTCCACCCCGGCCGCCGGTGGTGACAGCGGAGCTAGCAGCGGTGGCATGCTCATGGATCCTGCTGCTATTGATGCCTTGACCAAGGACCAGCGTGCCCTCTTCAAGCAACAGCTCGAGATCATCGCCCAGTATCTGAAAATGGACCTCCGGTCCGGTGACAAGGCTTTCATCACCTCCCAGGAGACCCAGAAAACGCTCCAGGCGCAGCTGGACTTATGGCAGACGGAGCACGGCGACTTCTATGCATCGGGTATCGAGCCATCCTTCGACCCGCTCAAGGCCCGTGTGTACGATTCGTCCTGGAACTGGGCTCGTCAGGATGCCTTGAGCATGTACTACGACATCATCTTCGGACGCCTCCAGGTCGTCGACCGCGAGATCGTCAGTCAGTGCATCCGCATCATGAACCGTTCCAACCCGCTTCTCCTCGACTTCATGCAGTATCATATCGACAACTGCCCCACGGACCGCGGCGAGACCTACCACCTCGCCAAGGAGCTGGGTCAGCAGCTCATCGAGAACTGCAAGGAGGTTCTCGGCGTGTCTCCCGTCTACAAGGATGTCGCCGTCCCCACCGCGCCCCAGACCACCATCGACGCGCGCGGGAACATCGGGTACCAGGAGGTCCCCCGCGCCAGTGCTCGCAAATTGGAGCACTATGTCAAGCAGATGGCCGAGGCCGGTCCCATCTCGGAGTACAGCAACCGCGCCAAGGTTCAGAATGACCTGCGGAGTGTCTACAAGCTGATCAAGAAGCAGCATCGCATGTCCAAGGCCACCGAGCTCCAATTCAACACTCTGTACAAGGATGTCCTGCGCGCCCTCAACATGAACGAAAACCAGATCATGCCCCAGGAGAATGGCAGCAGCGGGACGAAGAAGGGCCGCAACGGCATCAAGCCCCCGCGCGCTGGCAAGGTCGAAACCATTCCCTTCCTGCACCTCAAGAAGAAGTCGGAGCACGGCTGGGACTACAACAAGAAGCTCACCGGTGTCTACCTCGACGTCCTCGAGTCTGCTGCCCGAGCCGGCCTGTCCTTCGAGGGCAAGAATGTCCTCATGACCGGTGCCGGTGCCGGATCCATCGGTGCAGAGGTCCTCCAGGGCTTGATCAGCGGCGGTGCCAAGGTCATCGTCACCACCAGTCGCTACTCCCGCGAGGTTACCGAGTACTACCAAGGCATGTACGCTCGCTACGGTGCCCGCGGCTCGCAGCTCGTCGTCGTCCCCTTCAACCAGGGCAGCAAGCAGGATGTCGAGGCCCTGATTGAATACGTCTACGATACCAAGAAGGGTCTTGGATGGGATCTGGACTTCGTCGTTCCCTTCGCCGCCATCCCTGAGAACGGTCGTGAGATCGACTCCCTCGACTCCAAGTCCGAACTCGCCCACCGCATCATGTTGACCAACGTTCTGCGCCTCTTGGGTAGCGTCAAGGCCCAGAAGCAGACCCGCGGCTTCGAGACGCGGCCCGCTCAGGTTATTCTTCCCTTGTCCCCCAACCACGGCACGTTCGGAAACGATGGTCTTTACTCCGAATCCAAACTGGGCCTGGAGACTCTGTTCAACCGCTGGCACTCGGAGAACTGGAGCAACTACCTCACTATCTGCGGTGCTGTCATTGGCTGGACCCGTGGCACTGGCCTGATGAGCGGTAACAACATGGTCGCTGAAGGTGTCGAGAAGCTTGGCGTCCGCACCTTCTCCCAGCAAGAGATGGCTTTCAACTTGCTTGGTCTCATGGCCCCCGCCGTCGTCAACCTCTGCCAGATCGACCCAGTGTGGGCTGACCTCAACGGTGGCCTGCAATTCATCCCCGATCTAAAGGCCCTCATGACCAAGCTCCGTACCGACATCATGGAGACCAGTGACGTGCGCCAGGCCGTCATCAAGGAGACCGCCATCGAGAACAAGATCGTCAACGGCGAGGACAGCGCGGTGCTCTACAAGAAGGTCGTTGCTGAGCCTCGTGCCAACATCAAGTTCCAATTTCCCAACCTCCCCGACTGGGAGAAGGATGTCAAGCCCCTCAACGAGAACCTCAAGGGCATGGTCAATCTGGATAAGGTTGTCGTCGTCACCGGTTTCTCTGAAGTCGGACCGTGGGGTAACTCCCGCACCCGCTGGGAGATGGAGGCTCACGGCAAGTTCTCCCTCGAGGGTTGCGTGGAAATGGCATGGATCATGGGTCTCATCCGGCACCACAATGGCCCGATCAAGGGTAAGGCGTATGCGGGATGGGTTGACGCCAAGACCGGCGACCCCGTCGACGACAAGGACGTCAAGGCCAAGTACGAGAAGCACATTCTCGAGCACTCGGGTATCCGTCTCATCGAGCCCGAGCTGTTCAAGGGATATGACCCCAAGCAGAAGCAGTTGCTCCAGGAGATTGTCATCGAGCACGACCTCGACCCCTTCGAGGCGTCCAAGGAGACCGCAGAGGAGTTCAAGCGCGAACATGGCGACAAGGTGGAGATCTTCGAGCTCGAATCCGGCGAATACACCGTGCGTCTCAGGAAGGGCGCTACGCTTCTCATCCCCAAGGCGCTGCAGTTTGACCGTCTTGTGGCTGGCCAGATCCCCACTGGCTGGGACGCCAAGCGGTACGGTATCCCCGACGATATCATCGAGCAGGTTGACCCGGTCACTCTGTTCGTTCTGGTCTGCACAGTTGAGGCGATGCTGTCGGCCGGTGTTACCGACCCGTACGAGTTCTACAAGTATGTCCACTTGTCGGAGGTCGGTAACTGCATTGGTTCCGGTATTGGTGGTACCCACGCCTTGCGCGGCATGTACAAGGACCGTTACCTCGACAAGCCGCTGCAGAAGGACATTCTCCAGGAGTCATTCATCAACACGATGAGCGCCTGGGTCAACATGTTGCTTCTGTC
Source organism: Aspergillus glaucus CBS 516.65 (assembly GCF_001890805.1). Classification (NCBI taxonomy): domain Eukaryota; kingdom Fungi; phylum Ascomycota; class Eurotiomycetes; order Eurotiales; family Aspergillaceae; genus Aspergillus; species Aspergillus glaucus. Next base: position 95,102 of record NW_019170472.1, on the reverse strand, counting down.
GTCGACCGGTCCCATCAAGACCCCCGTCGGTGCTTGTGCCACGGCCGTCGAGTCCGTTGACATTGGTTACGAGACCATCGTCGAAGGCAAGGCCCGTGTTTGCTTCGTCGGTGGTTTTGACGACTTCCAGGAGGAAGGCTCGTATGAATTCGCCAACATGAAGGCGACCAGCAACGCCGAAGACGAATTTGCCCATGGCCGCACCCCGCAGGAGATGTCGCGTCCCACCACCACCACCCGTGCCGGTTTCATGGAATCCCAGGGTTGTGGTATGCAACTCCTCATGAGTGGCCAGCTGGCCTTGGACATGGGTGTCCCCATCTACGGTGTGTTGGCCTTGACCACGACCGCCACTGACAAGATCGGACGTTCCGTTCCCGCCCCTGGTCAGGGTGTCCTCACCACAGCCCGTGAGAACCCTGGCAAGTTCCCGTCCCCGCTCCTGGACATCAAGTACCGTCGCAGACAGCTCGACCTGCGTCGGAAGCAAATTAAGGAGTGGCAAGAGTCGGAGCTGCTCTACCTCCAGGAAGAGGTGGATGCCATGAAGGCTCAGGACTCAGAGTTCGACACGTCCGAATACATGCAAGAACGCGCCCGTCACGTCGAGCGGGAGGCTGTTCGCCAGGAGAAGGATGCACAGTTCAGTCTGGGTAACAACTTCTGGAAGCAAGATTCTCGCATTGCTCCTCTGCGTGGTGCCCTGGCCACCTGGGGTCTCACCATCGACGACGTTAATGTCGCGTCCTTCCACGGTACTTCGACCGTTGCCAACGACAAGAATGAGTCCGACGTCATTTGCCAGCAGATGAAGCACCTCGGCCGCAAGAAGGGCAACGCCCTCATGGGTGTTTTCCAGAAGTACCTCACGGGTCATCCGAAGGGTGCTGCTGGTGCCTGGATGTTCAACGGCTGCTTGCAGGTCCTGGATACCGGTCTTGTTCCCGGAAACCGCAACGCCGATAACGTTGATAAAACGCTGGAGAAGTTCGACTACATCGTCTACCCCAGCCGTAGCATCCAAACAGATGGTATCAAGGCCTTCTCCGTCACCTCCTTCGGATTCGGTCAAAAGGGCGCTCAGGTCATTGGTATCCATCCCAAGTATCTCTACGCCACCCTTGACCAGGCCCAGTTCCAGACCTACAAGACCAAGGTTGAATCCAGACAGAAGAAGGCCTACCGTTACTTCCACAACGGCCTGATCAACAACAGTATCTTCGTTGCCAAGAGCAAGGCTCCTTACGAGGACGACATTCAGAGCCAGGTCTTCCTCAACCCCGATTATCGCGTGGCGGCCGACAAAAAGACCTCCGAGCTCAAGTTCCCTGCCGTCCCTCCCAAGACCGAGGACAAGGGAGCTGAAAGCACTCGTCAGGTGGTCGAGTCCCTCGCCAAGGCCAATGCCGCCGAGAACTCGAAGATTGGAGTGGATGTGGAGAACATTGAAGCTGTGAACATCGACAACGAGACGTTCATTGAGCGCAACTTCACGGCCAGTGAGCAAGAGTACTGTCGCAAGGCCGCATCGCAGCAGGCCTCGTTTGCAGGACGGTGGAGCGCCAAGGAGGCCGTCTTCAAGTCTCTCGGTGTCTCCAGCAAGGGTGCTGGTGCTCCCTTGAAGGACATTGAGATTGCAAATGACGCAAACGGGGCACCATTGGTCAACTTGCACGGTGCTGCGGCCGACGCTGCCAGCCAAGCCGGCGTGAAGAGTGTCAATGTCAGCATTAGCCACAGTGACTCTCAGGCTGTTGCGGTTGCAGTTTCTCAGTTCTGATTATGTTGGCGGAGAAAAATGTGAATAGGGCTTATGTGCATGATCTATAGATGAGAAAATGAGCTTTCTGATTTCTTGTTTCATGAGTGTGATTTTATGTCTGTTTGTATTAGAGCCTGTTCTTATGGCATGACCTGTTACTTTAATCTTTTTCCTTGATGAATTTTTTGTAATAGACTTCATGATGGATTGTTTGATCCTTGATCTTCCTAGGTAAGACTTGTCTAATTGCCGCACGACAGCCTTGATATTTGTTTTGGGTCTTCCTTACGCCCTATTTTCCGTGGATAGAAATAAGCACTCAAAAACACATGCATGCACTTTCATATATCTCGTGTATTATATTACATTCCCGATCATCAAACGCTCAACTCATTGCCTCAGCTTGCACTGGCTCGGCTAAGAGGACCCCAATTTGCTCGAGGGTTCACCTGATAGCGAACGAGCCGTTTCTTCGTGTTGGCTGCAGACGCCTCCCTGCCCAAAGCCTCGTCGAATACGACCTCCAAGGTGCTAGGATGCGGTGTGGCAGTGGAAGAAATCGTTGCTGGCTTTTGAGCAGCAGCTGCTTCAGCCTGGCCCTCGGCGGCTTTACTTGGTGCCTGTCTGGACCCAGATCGGTACAAGGCCGCTTCAACCTTGGTCACCAGATCACTCGCATCCTTGCCACTTTCCACAGCAGACAAGATCTCACTCTTAAGCGAAGATAGCAGCTGGTCCTGTTCATCGAGCTTGCGGAGGTTTTCCCGGCTTCTTGCCATGATGGCTGCTCCCGGAGAGCCGGGACTGAGGGAACTCTCTTTGATGGGGGATTTTTGCCGAACCCATTCCCTCATGACTTCCCATATCACTTCCCAAGGAGCGTCTGTGCGGATGGTATTCGGTTTTGCATGACTACGAGTTGTGCGGTAGCCGAGATGACGAAGAGCCCCGCGGAACGAGTCGACGGGCATCGTCGATGTACGCAACACCTTTGACAAGTAGCTGATGTTCATGTAGAAGGGATAGGGTTCCCGGGCTGCGGGGTCGAGGCGCGGGACGATAGCTGACAACTCAGCGGACTTATTCTCATTCTCTTTTCTAGTGGCATCGGCATCGGGCTGCTCCGAGGTAGTAGTAGAAGAAGAAGAGGCAAGGTCCAGGTCTTCCTCAAGCGCTGTGGTCAGCATGCCCTCAATTCTGTCCGTGGTCTGGTATATCTCCTTGTCTGCTCCAGGGAGCATGTCCAAGATTTTTTGAATGTAATTGGGGTTATGGAGTGGACCGGCCCACATTGGCCCTGCCAAATGCGTCTTGATCCCGCAGTGTGAGCAGTGCGGGCCTGCGGTGGGCCCTTGGGCAAATCCGTAATGGTAGAATGGGTTCCCTTTCTTGTCTAATCTTTGTTTTGTCGCTGACAGGGGTTGTGTGGACCAGGCTCCGCAGCCTGCGTCGCAGTTGTAAACCAGCATTATGTTGCCTGATGTGAATTTAACTTCGTGTGGGGACCGGTGTACGCGAACAAAAACGCGCGCGTAGAAGTCAATCGACAGAGAAAGGAGTGGTTCAATGGCGAGTCCGTATTTCGCAGCAGATGTCGCGAGTGCGTGTAGAATAAGACGCAGTCCGCCTTCGTGCGAATGACCTCCCTTAATTGGAACGCCTCCATACAAAGCAAATGATTTCTCGGGATAGCCATTCGAGGCCCAGACACCAGCATCGGTGCAGGTCACGCAAAGAAGACCCCCATCCTTGACACCCTGTACTGCCGCATCCAGGAACGGCGCAGCCGTTCCGTAAGGGTCCAGATCAATCACGTCAAACTTTCCCGTGTGGGTTCCCTGGCCGTTGCTACTTCCGGGGCTAAGGCAACTGTACATATAAGCACGCGCGTCACCTATGTTGGGTTGAATCTTCTTCCCAAGCCCATTATATTCAACGTTCGTCTTCATCGACTGAATCGCCGAGGGTGAGAGATCGTTGGCCACAACACAGGTGGAAAACGGGATTTCCGAGGCATATCGTAAAGCACGCAACCCGGTGGCAGACAGAGCATCGAGGATAGTAAATGATGGCGGAGTGTTCTGTTCTGGATGCGATTCCGCGACTGGCTCATTGTTTTCGGCGACTTTGCTTTCCTGCACACCTTCTGTTTCCTGCTTCTCCTCCTGGCCGTTCTCCTCCTCCCTCTTTCGCTTCGTGCCTTTCTTATTCCCCGTCGCTCTCTGCTTTCGCTTCTCCGCTTTTTGTTTCTTCGACGCTAGCACGTGTTCTCCAAAGGCTCTGATCGCGAGAACACTTAGGTCCCGGTTGAACTGCTGGATCGGGTTGTAGAAGACCGATTGAACCTCATGGTCTGGCCTGTCTGGCCTGGCATCTTTTGTCTGAGTCTTGCTCTGAGTTGGCGGGGTCAAGATAGATGCCAGCCCTTCCTTCACTGCCTTGTATTCCTTGCTGTCATGCTGCACCAACTGGTCGGCAGCCTGAGCCGGTTCTGCTGCCATTACCAGTGATGAAGTATGGAATCTCCTAGGGTATCCGACGTTTATGCGATTGCGGGAAGTTCTCAGGAACCGTTCGCGGGGTGACAATCCAAGGACAGCGAGCTGACTGCTGGCGCCAGTAGGTCTCAATTTGCAGGTAGATCGGAGGATAAGGGGGTATAAAGAAGATGCACGTAGGATCGATCGCATCTACGAGCCCGTATAAATAGGCCAGATTGAATCAGAGGAGAGAACTGTTGGTTAAGCAAGCAGATCTTGTCGCAAAAAAAAAAAA